>NW_027053750.1:0-23000 GCF_011386835.1 Chrysemys picta bellii | reverse complement strand
CCCTAAAGTTCAAAGTGGGAATACAGCCTTAACAACCTGTCAGAGACTCAAACGCCCCGAGGAATCAGGGGGAATTCAGGGCACCTGGAACCAGCAGCATTTCCACTCAGCACCTGCCCACCACTGAGGGATGAATTCACCACCTGAACCCCAGAATGGAGTCTTCTTCTCCTTTCTAGTAACCTCCAGTGCCAACCCGCCTCCATGTAGGGTGAGCTCCTGCTACCTCCCCCTCAGTGCCCTTGACAGCTGTTCCACCTCCAAACCACGGCTCAAGTTATCAGAACCCTCTTCTATACCCCCACCCAGGTTGGGCAGGGAGGCGGCTCTAGCATGGGGGGCAGGAGGGATTCTGCCAAGAGTGAAGTAGGTTGCAGGGAGGTTGAGATCTTGCTCCAAGTCATCCCAGAAACTGATGCGAAGCCACAGGATGGCAGCATCTAGTGTCAGTGGAGTCCAAGCACTATTTCAACCCCACAGTTTTGGATCAACTTCCCACAAGGGGAGGTGAAGAGCACCCCCAGCAACCCCCACACACACACACCACTCCTGGTGGTGGGAGGGGAACAGGAGAAAGGACAAAAGAAGTAAGAGATGAAGAGAAAGGAAGGAGGGATGGAGGAAAAGGTAAAACGAAAAGGACAAACCCTAATGTCCCCAGTGATTCTACGGGACAAAATCCCAGGTGGACTATAAAATTCTGACACATTAAACTAGTGTTTTCCATGCCTAGAATTCAGCTGGCACCAGATGGATCAGACTGAGCAGGTTCCAAAACCTCTTGGAGGCTCTTACCTTCTAAACAGGGACGTCTGTTTTCTAGTAAAATCAGTAAAAGGAAAGGAAAAAACTCGAAAGAGGCTCCTGCTTGCACTCAAATACGTGAACCCTAATACTCTCTCAGTCCTCAAAGAGAGAGACTTGGAGAAGGAGCGGCAAACAGCAGAGGCTAAGAGCGGGAGTTTGCCTGGGAGTTCGCTTGGGGAGAGCTCACTGAGGCTTACATCTGCAGCTTTGTCTGAGTAGTTCCTGCAACAGTTGAGGAAGTTCTTAAGAGGACGGTGATGTGGAAGGTGAGCGATCAGCTGTTGTCACCTGCACAGGCTGTGCCATGTTTGTCTTTCTTCCACAGGACAGAAGCGACTTTGTCTGTACGAAGGGCAAGCTGGTCTCCATATTGGAAGAGAAGCTTCGAGGCCTGGAGAAACGAGTATCGACTCTGCGTTGCATAAGGGAAAATGAAGATTTCCTGGACAGACGTCAGGAGATGCTTCTACGGCCACAATGTTCTTAAGATTCAGAGCAGGCGCAGCAGGGACAGAAGGATTGTGAAGAGGTTTGGCAGCATGTGACTTCCAGAAGGAGAAAGAGGAGCGTCCATGCACCAGCAATGGAGATACAGGTGAGCAATCGTTTCCATGTTCTCTCTACAGGTACTAATGCGGAGAGTGGACTAGATGACCCATCTGAGGGAAGGGAGCAGAAGGAGACTCCACCGATTGGAAGGCAAAAGATGCACTGTCCTAGGGATGGGGGTTCCACGACCACAACTCCCAAGAGGAGGAGGAGGGTGGTGGTGGTCGGGGACTCCCTCCTCAGGGGGACTGAGTCATCTATCTGCCGCCCCGACTGGGAAAACCAAGAGGTCTGCTGCTTGCCCGGAGCTAGGATACACGATGTGACGGAGAGACTGCCGAGACTCATCAAGCCCTCGGATCGCTACCCCTTCCTGCTTCTCCACGTGGGCACCAATGATACTGCCAAGAATGACCTTGAGCAGATCACTGCAGACTACGTGGCTCTGGGAAGAAGGATAAAGGAGTTTGAGGCGCAAGTGGTGTTCTCGTCCATCCTCCCTGTGCAAGGAAAAGGCCGGGGTAGAGACCGTCGAATCGTGGAAGTCAACGAATGGCTATGCAGGTGGTGTCGGAGAGAAGGCTTTGGATTCTTCAACCATGGGATGGTGTTCCAAGAAGGAGGAGTGCTAGGCAGAGACGGGCTCCACCTAACGAAGAGAGGGAAGAGCATCTTCGCCAGCAGGCTGGCTAACCTAGTGAGGAGGGCTTTAAACTAGGTTCACCGGGGGAAGGAGACCAAAGCCCTGAGGTAAGTGGGGAAATGGGATCCTGGGAGGAAGCACAAGCAGGAGAGCGCAAGGGGGGAGGACTCCTGTCTCATGCTGAGAAAGAGGGACGATCGATGAGTTATCTTAAGTGCCTATACACAAATGCAAGAAGCCTGGGAAACAAGCTGGGAGAACTGGAAGTCCTGGCACAGTCAGGGAACTATGATGTGATTGGAATAACAGAGACTTGGTGGGATAACTCACATGACTGGAGTACTGTCATGGATGGATATAAACTGTTCAGGAAGGACAGGCAGGGTAGAAAAGGTGGGGGAGTTGCGTTGTATGTAAGAGAGGAGTATGAGTGCTCAGAGGTCCGGTATGAAACTGCAGAAAAACCTGAGAGTCTCTGGATAAAGTTGAGAAGTGTGAGCAACAAGGGGGATGTCGTGGTTGGAGTCTGCTATAGACCACCAGACCAGGGGGATGAGGTGGACGAGGCTTTCTTCTGGCAACTAGCAGAAGTTGCTAAATCGCAGGCCCTGGTTCTCATGGGAGACTTTAATCACCCTGATATCTGCTGGGAGAGCAATACAGCGGTGCACAGACAATCCAGGAAATTTTTGGAAAGTGTAGGGGACAATTTCCTGGTGCAAGTGCTGGAGGAACCAACTAGGGGCAGAGCTTTTCTTGACCTGCTACTCACAAACAGGGAAGAATTAATAGGGGAAGCAAAAGTGGATGGGAACCTGGGAGGCAGTGGCCATGAGATGGTCTAGTTCAGGATCCTGTCACAAGGAAGAAAGGAGAGCAGCAGAATACGGACCCTGGACTTCAGAAAAGCAGACTTTGACTCCCTCAGGGAACAGATGGGCAGGATCCCCTGGGAGAATAACATGAAGGGCAAAGGGGTCCAGGAGAGCTGGCTGTATTTTAAAGAATCCTTATTGAGGTTGCAGGAACAAACCATCCCGATGTGTAGAAAGAATAGTAAATATGGCAGACCAGCTTGGCTAAACAGTGAAATCCTTGCTGATCTTAAACGCAAAAAAGAAGTTTACAAGAAGTGGAAGATTGGACAAATGACCAGGGAGGAGTATAAAAATATTGCTCAGGCATGCAGGAGTGAAATCAGGAAGGCCAAATCACATTTGGAGTTGCAGTTAGCAAGAGATGTTAAGAGTTACAAGAAGGGTTTCTACAAGTATGTTAGCAAGAAGAAGAAAATCAAGGAAAGTGTGGGCCCCCTACTGAATGAGGGAGGCAACCTAGTGACCGAGGATGTGGAAAAAGCTAATGTACTCAATGATTTTTTTGCCTCTGTCTTCACGCACAAGGTCAGCTCCCAGATTGCTGCACTGGGCAGTACAGCATGGGGAGAAGGTGACCAGCCCTCTGTGGAGAAAGAAGTGGTTCGGGACTATTTAGAAAAACTGGACGTGCACAAGTCCATGGGGCCGGGTGCGCTGCATCCGAGGGTGCTAAAGGAGTTGGCGGGTGAGATTGCAGAGCCATTAGCCATTATTTTTGAAAACTCATGGCGATCGGGGGAGGTCCCAGATGACTGGAAAAAGGCGAATGTCGTGCCCACCTTTAAAAAAGGGAAGGAGGAGGATCCGGGGAACTATAGGCCAGTCAGCCTCACCTCAGTCCCTGGAAAAATCATGGAGAAGGTCCTCAAGGAATCAATTATGAAACATTTAGAGGAGAGGAAAGTGATCAGGAACAGTCAGCATGGATTCACGAAGGGGAAGTCGTGCCTGACTAACCTAATTGCCTTCTATGATGAGATAACTGGCTCTGTGGATGAGGGGAAAGCAGTGGATGTGTTATTCCTTGACTTTTGCAAAGCTTTTGATACGGTCTCCCACAGTATTCTTGCCGCCAAGTTAAAGAAGTATGGGCTGGATGAATGGACTGTAAGCTGGATAGAAAGCTGGCTAGATCGTCGGGCTCAACGGGTAGTGATCAATGGCTCCATGTCTAGTTGGCAGCCGGTTTCAAGCGGAGTGCCCCAAGGGTCGGTCCTGAACCGGTTTTGTTTAATATCTTTATTAATGATCTGGAGGATGGTGTGGACTGCACTCTCAGCAAGTTTGCAGATGACACTAAACTAGGAGGCGTGGTAGATACACTAGAGGGTAGGGATAGGATACAGAGGGACCTAGACACATTAGAGGATTGGGCCGAAAAAAACCTGATGAGGTTCAACAAGGACAAGTGCAGAGTCCTGCACTTAGGACGGAAGAATCCCATGCACTGCTACAGACTAGGGACCGAATGGCTAGGTAGCAGTTCTGCAGAAAAGGACCTAGGGGTCACAGTGGACGAGAAGCTGGATATGAGTCAACAGTGTGCTCTTGTTGCCAAGAAGGCTAACGGCATTTTGGGCTGTATAAGTAGGGGCATTGCCAGCAGATCGAGGAACGTGATCATTCCCCTTTATTCGACATTGGTGAGGCCTCATCTGGAATACTGTGTCCAGTTTTGGGCCCCACACTACAAGAAGGATGTGGAAAAATTGGAAAGAGTTCAGCGGAGGGCAACAAAAATGATTAGGGGTCTGGAGCACATGACTTATGAGGAGAGGCTGAGGGAACTGGGATTGTTTAGTCTCCAGAAGAGAAGAATGAGGGGGGGATTTGATAGCAGCCTTCAACTACCTGAAGGGGGGGTTCCAAAGAGGATGGAGCTCGGCTGTTCTCAGTGGTGGCAGATGACAGAACAAGGAGCAATGGTCTCAAGTTGCAGTGGGGGAGGTCCAGGTTGGATATCAGGAAAAACTATTTCACTAGGAGGGTGGTGAAACACTGGAATGCGTTACCTAGGGAGGTGGTGGAGTCTCCTTCCTTGGAGGTTTTTAAGGCCCGGCTTGACAAAGCCCTGGCTGGGATGATTTAGCTGGGAATTGGTCCTGCTTTGAGCAGGGGGTTGGACTAGATGACCTCTTGAGGTCCCTTCCAACTCTGATATTCTATGATTCTATGATTCTAACAGGGACGTCTGTTTTCTAGTAAAATCAGTAAAAGGAAAGGAGAAAACTTTAAACAGGCTCCTGCTGGCACTCAAATACGTGAACCCTAATACTCTCTCAGTCCTCAAAGAGAGACCTGGAGAAGGAGACTTGCTGAAGTAAAGCCACAAGGGTCTCTGAGGTTTCCCTGGCCCTGCGCCCCTGTCCTGCCTTGCTGATGTCAGCATCTCTCTCTGAGGTAACCACCTCCCTAACACCTTTGACCAATAGGCTGAGCTCCTGCAAAAGGCCTTTGTGATGTCACTGCCACACCCAACCAAACGCTGAAGTGCTAATGTCCTGCTGCTGGCCTGACACTTTGAAGGTTTGAGCTACTCTCTGTGGATCACCCCACTCAATGCGTCTTCATTCTAGGAAGCAAGCCGGCTCGACAGTAAAACATCAGAGGCTGCTTCCAATGCTACACTCACTGTTTCCAAAATTAGTAGACTTTATGGCCAGAAGAGACCTTTAGAGCATCTCATCTAAGCCCCTGCATATCATAGGCTTCCTCTATAGTACAATAGTTACTTTTTGGGCACACACATTCCAGAAAGGCATCTAGTCTTCATTCAATGACATCAAGAGATGGAGAATCCACCACTTTCCCTTTTAGTGAGTTCCAGGGGGCTCCATTTCCCCTTCCACTAGCTCCCCGTTTACAGTGAGCCAGAGCAGTACCTGCAGCAGGGAGCGGGAGTTGCTGATGGCCTCAGAGGAACAGCCCCTGCAGTGTCTCAGGAAGCTGGCGCAAGTGCCGGATGATGCTGGTGCATCACTTTGGCCATGACGTCCTCCTGCTGCAAGGGAACGAGAACCTGTCAGAGACTCAAACGCCCCGAGGAATCAGGGGGAATTAAGGGAACCTGGAACCAGCAGTATTTCCACTTAGCACCTGCCCACCACTGAGGGATGAATTCACCTCCTGAACCCCAGAATGGAGTCTTCTTGTCCTTTCTAGTAACCTCCAATACCAACCCCCGTTCTTGTAGGGTGAGCTCCTGCTACCTCCCCCTCAGTGCCCTTGACCGCTGTTCCACCTCCAAACCACAGCTCAAGTTATCATAACCCTCTTCTCCACCCCCACCCAGGTTGGGCAGGGAGGTGGCTCTAGCAGGGGGGGCAGGAGGGATTCTGGCAGCAGTGAAGTGGGTTGCGGGAAGGTTGAGATCTTGCCACAATTTTGGATCAACTTCCCACAAGGGGAGGTGAAGAGCACCCCCAGCAACACACACATACACACACACACCACTCCTGGTAGTGGGAGGGGAACAGGAGAAAGGACAAAAGAAGTAAGAGATGAAGAGAAAGGAAGGAGGGATGGAGGAAAAGGTAAAACGAAAAGGACAAACCCTAATGTCCCCAGTGATTCTACGGCAGAAAATCCCAGGTGGTCTATAAAATTCTGCCACCTTGAACTAGTGTTTTCCATGCCTAGAATTCAGCTGGCACCAGATGGATCAGACTGAGCAGGTTAAAAACCTCTCCAAGGCTCTTACCTTCTCAACAGGCACGTCTGTTTTCTAGTAAAATCAATAAAAGGAGAAAACCCGAAAGAGGTTCCTCCTCGCACTCACATACTTGAACCCTAATACTCTCTGAGTCCTAAAGGGAGACGTCGAGAAGGAGACTTGCTACACTCAGTGTTTCCAAAATTAGGAGACTTTATGGCCACAAGAGACCTTTAGAGCATCTAATCTAACCCGCTGCTGATGGCCTCAGAGGCACAAACCCTGCAGTGTCTCTGGAACCTGGCGCAAGTGCCGGATGATGCTGGTGCATCACTTTGGCCGTGACGTCCTCCTGCTGCAAGGGAACGAGAACCTGTCAGAGACTCAAACGCCCCGAGGAATCAGCGGGAATTAAGGGCACCTGGAACCAGCAGTATTTCCACCCAGCACCTGCCCACCACTGAGGAATGAATTCACCTCCTGAACCCCAGAATGGAGTCTTCTTGTCCTTTCTAGTAACCGCCAGTGCCAATCCCCCTCCTTGAAGGATGAGCTCCTGCTATCTCCCCCTCAGTACCCTTGACAGCTGTTCCACCTCCAAACCACAGCTCAAGTTATTAGTACCTTTGGACACAGACTGGCTAACCTAGTGAGGAGGGCTTTAAACTAGGTTCGACAGGGTCAGGTGAGCAAAACCCACAGGTAAGTGGGGAACATGGAGACCGGGGAGATGGGTCAAAAACGAGAGGGAGTGTGGGCTATATTGTCAGAGGGAAAGGAGGGTCAGGACAAAACTGGGAGGAAAGATCAAACCAGTATCTTAGATGCCTATATACAAATGCGAGAAGTATGGGGAATAAGCAGGAAGAACTGGAAGTGCTAATAAATAAATACAGCTATGACATTGTTGGCATCACTGAAACTTGGTGGGATAATACACATGATTGGAATGTTGGTGTGGATGGGTACAGCTTGCTCAGGAAGGATAGACAGGGGAAAAAGGGAGGAGGTGTTGCCTTGTATATTAAAAATGTACACACTTGGACTGAGGTAGAGATGGACATAGAAGACGGAAGTGTTGAGAGTCTCTGGGTTAGGCTAAAAGGGGTAAAAAACAAGGGAGATGTCATGCTAGGAGTCTACTACAGGCCACCTAACCAGGTGGAAGAGGTGGATGAGGCTTTTTTTAAGCAACTAACAAAATCATCCAAAGCCCAAGATTTGGTGGTGATGGGAGACTTCAACTATCCGGATATATGTTGGGAAAATAACACAGCGGGACACAGACTATCCAACAAATTCCTGGACTGCATTGGAGACAACTTTTTATTTCAGAAGGTTGAAAAAGCTACTAGGGGGGAAGCTGTTCTAGACTTGATTTTAACAAATAGGGAGGAACTCGTTGAGAATTTGAAAGTAGAAGGCAGCCTGGGTGAAAGTGATCATGAAATCATAGAGTTTGCAATTCTAAGGAAGGGTAGAAGGGAGAACAGCAAAATAGAGACAATGGATTTCAGGAAGGCAGATTTTGGTAAGCTCAGAGAGCTGATAGGTAAGGTCCCATGGGAATCAAGACTGAGGGGAAAAACAACTGAGGAGAGTTGGCAGTTTTTCAAAGGGACACTATTAAGGGCCCAAAAGCAAGCTATTCCGCTGGTTAGGAAAGATAGAAAATGTGGCAAAAGACCACCTTGGCTTAACCATGAGATCTTGCATGATCTAAAAAATAAAAAGGAGTCATATAAAAAATGGAAACTGGGACAGATTACAAAGGATGAATATAGGCAAACAACACAGGAATGCAGGGGCAAGATTAGAAAGGCAAAGGCACAAAATGAGCTCAAACTAGCTACGGGAATAAAGGGAAACAAGAAGACTTTTTATCAATACATTAGAAGCAAGAGGAAGACCAAAGACAGGGTAGGCCCGCTGCTTAGTGAAGAGGGAGAAACAGTAACAGGAAACTTGGAAATGGCGGAGATGCTTAATGACTTCTTTGTTTCGGTCTTCACCGAGAAGTCTGAAGGAATGCCTAACATAGTGAATGCTAAAGGGAAGGGGGTAGGTTTAGCAGATAAAATAAAAAAAGAACAAGTTAAAAATCACTTAGAAAAGTTAGATGCCTGCAAGTCACCCGGGCCTGATGAAATGCATCCTAGAATACTCAAGGAGCTAATAGAGGAGGTATCTGAGCCTCTAGCTATTATCTTTGGAAAATCATGGGAGACGGGAGAGATTCCAGAAGACTGGAAAAGGGCAAATATAGTGCCCATCTATAAAAAGGGAAATAAAAACAACCCAGGAAACTACAGACCCCAGTGAGTTTAACTTCTGTGCCAGGGAAGATAATGGAGCAAGTAATTAAGGAAATCATCTGCAAACACTTGGAAGGTGGTAAGGTGATAGGGAACAGCCAGCATGGATTTGTGAAGAACAAATAATGTCAAACCAATCTGATAGCTTTCTTTGAGAGGATAACGAGCCTTGTGGATAAGGGTGAGGCTGTGGATGTGGTATACCTAGACTTTAGTAAGGCATTTGATACGGTCTCGCATGATATTCTTATTGATAAACTAGGCAAATACAATTTAGATGGGGCTACTATAAGGTGGGTGCATAACTGGCTGGATAACCGTACTCAGAGAGTTGTTATTAATAGTTCCCAATCCTGCTGGAAAGCCATAACGAGTGGGGTATCGCAGGGGTCTGTTTTGGGACCGGCGCTGTTCAATATCTTCATCAACGACTTAGATATTGGCATAGAAAGTACGCTTATTAAGTTTGCGGATGATACCAAACTGGGAGGGATTGCAACTGCTTTGGAGGACAGGGTCATAATTCAAAATGATCTGGACAAATTGGAGAAATGGTCTGAGTTAAACAGGATGAAGTTTAACAAAGACAAATGCAAAGTGCTCCACTTAGGAAGGAACAATCAGTTTCACACATACAGAATGGGAAGAGACTGTCTAGGAAGGAGTACGGCAGAAAGGGATCTAGGGGCTATAGTGGACCACAAGCTAAATATGAGTCAACAGTGTGATGCTGTTGCAAAAAAAGCAAACGTGATTCTGGGATGTATTAACAAGTGTGTTGTGAGCAAGACACGAGAAGTCATTCTTCCGCTCTACTCTGCTCTGGTTTGGCCTCAGCTGGAGTATTGTGTCCAGTTCTGGGCACCGCATTTTAAAAAAGATGTGGAGAAATTGGAAAGGGTCCAGAGAAGAGCAACAAGAATGATTAAAGGTCTTGAGAACATGACCTATGAAGGAAGGCTGAAAGAATTGGCTGTGTTTAGTTTGGAAAAGAGAAGACTGAGAGGAGACATGATAGCAGTTTTCAGGTATTTAAAAGGGTGTCATAAGGAGGAGGGAGAAAACTTGTTCACCTTAGCCTCTAAGGATAGAACCAGAAGCAATGGGTCTAAACTGCAGCAAGGGACGTCTAGGTTGGACATTAGGAAAAAGTTCCTAACTGTCAGGGTGGTTAAACACTGGAATAAATTGCCTAGGGAGGTTGTGGAATCTCCATCTCTTGAGATATTTAAGAGTAGGTTAGATAAATGTCTATCAGGGATGGTCTAGATGGTATTTGGTCCTGCCATGCGGGCAGGGGACTGGACTCGATGACCTCTGGAGGTCCCTTCCAGTCCTAGAATCTATCTATTTCAACCCCACAGTTTTGGATGAACTCCCCACAAGGGGAGGTGAAGAGCACCCCCAGCAACACACACACACACACACCACTCCTGGTGGTGGGAGGGGAACAGGAGAAAGGACAAAAGAAGTAAGAGATGAAGAGAAAGGAAGGAGGGATGGAGGAAAAGGTAAAACGAAAAGGACAAACCCTAATGTCCCCAGTGATCCTACCGGAGAAAATCCCAGGTGGACTATAAAATTCTGCCACCTTGAACTACTGTTTTCCATGCCTAGAATTCAGCTGGCACCAGGTGGATCAGACTGAGCAAGTACCAAAACCTCTTGGAGGCTCTTACCTTCTCAACAGGACGTCTGTTTTCTAGTAAAATCCGTCAAAAGGAAAGGAGAAAACTCGAAAGAGGCTCCTGCTCACACTCACATACGTCAACCCTAACACTCTCTCAGTCCTCAAAGAGAGACCTCGAGAAGGAGACTTGCTGAAGCAAAGCCACAGGGGTCTCTGAGGTTTCCCTGGCCCTGTGCTCCTGTCCTGCCAAGCTGATGTCAGCATCTCTCTCGGAGGTCACCACCTCCCTAACACCTTTGACCAATAGGCTGACGTCCTGCAAAAGGCCTTTGTGATATCACTGCCACACCCACCCTTCCCCGGAAGTGCTAATGTCCTGTTACTGGGCTGACACTTTGAAGGTTTCAGCTACTCTCTGTGGATCACCCCACTCAATGCCTGTTCATTCTAGGAAGCAAGCCGGCTAGACGGTAAAACATCAGAGGCTGCTCCCAATGCTACACTCAGTGTTTCCAAAATTAGGGGACTTTATGGCCAGAAGAGACCTTTAGAGCATCTCATCTAACCCCTTGCATACCATAGGCTTGCTGTATAGTACAATAGTTACTTTTTGGGCACACACTTTGCAGAAAGGCATCTAGTCTTCCTTCAATGACATCAAGAGATGGAGAATCCACCACTTTCCCTTTTAGTGAGTGCCACGGGGCTCCATTTCCCCTTCCACTAGCTCCCCATTTACAGAGAGCCAGAGCAGTACCTGCAGCAGGGAGCGGGAGTTGCTGATGGCCTCAGAGGCACAGCCCCTGCAGTGTCTCAGGAATCTGGCGCAAGTGCCGGATGATGCGGAGCTGGTGCATCACTTTTGGCCGTGACGTCCTCCTGCTGCAAGGGAACGAGAACCTGTCAGAGACTCAAACGCCCCGAGGAATCAGCGGGAATTAAGGGCACCTGGAACCAGCACTACTTCCACCCATCACCTGCCCACCACTGAGGGATAAATTCACCTCCTGAACCCCAGAATGGAGTCTTCTTGTCCTTTCTAGTAACCTCCAGTGACAACCCCCCTCCTTGAAGGATGAGCTCCTGCTATCTCCCCCTCAGTGCCCTTGACAGCTGTTCCACCTCCAGACCACAGCTCAAGTTATTAGTACCTTTGGACACAGACTGGCTAACCTAGTGAGGAGGGCTTTAAACTAGGTTCGACGGGGACAGGTGAGCAAAGCCCACAGGTAAGTAGGGAACATGGAGACCGGGGAGATGGGTCAAAAACGAGAGGGAGTGTGGGCTATATTGTCAGAGAGAAAGGAGGGTCAGGACAAAACTGGGAGGAAAGATCAAACCAGTATCTTAGATGCCTATATACAAATGCGAGAAGTATGGGGAATAAGCAGGAAGAACTGAAAGTGCTAATAAATAAATACAACTATGACATTGTTGGCGTCACTGAAACTTGGTGGGATAATACACGTGATTGGAATGTTGGTGTGGATGGGTACAGCTTGCTCAGGAAGGATAGACAGGGGAAAAAGGGAGGAGGTGTTGCCTTGTATATTAAAAATGTACACACTTGGACTGAGGTAGAGATGGACATAGGAGACGGAAGTGTTGAGAGTCTCTGGGTTAGGCTAAAAGGGGTAAAAAACAAGGGAGATGTCATGCTAGGAGTCTACTACAGGCCACCTAACCAGGTGGAAGAGGTGGATGAGGCTTTTTTTAAGCAACTAACAAAATCATCCAAAGCCCAAGATTTGGTGGTGATGGGGGACTTCAACTATCCGGCTATATGTTGGGAAAATAACACAGCGGGGCACAGACTATCCAACAAATTCCTGGACTGCATTGGAGACAACTTTTTATTTCAGAAGGTTGAAAAAGCTACTGGGGGGAAGCTGTTCTAGACTTGATTTTAACAAATAGGGAGGAACTCGTTGAGAATTTGAAAGTAGAAGGCAGCCTGGGTGAAAGTGATCATGAAATCATAGAGTTTGCAATTCTAAGGAAGGGTAGAAGGGAGAACAGCAAAATAGAGACAATGGATTTCAGGAAGGCAGATTTTGGTAAGCTCAGAGAGCTGATAGGTAAGGTCCCATGGGAATCAAGACTGAGGGGAAAAACAACTGAGGAGAGTTGGCAGATTGTCAAAGGGACACTATTAAGGGCCCAAAAGCAAGCTATTCCGCTGGTTAGGAAAGATAGAAAATGTGGCAAAAGACCACCTTGGCTTAACCATGAGATCTTGCATGATCTAAAAAATAAAAAGGAGTCATATAAAAAATGGAAACTGGGACAGATTACAAAGGATGAATATAGGCAAACAACACAGGAATGCAGGGGCAAGATTAGAAAGGCAAAGGCACAAAATGAGCTCAAACTAGCTACGGGAATAAAGGGAAACAAGAAGACTTTTTATCAATACATTAGAAGCAAGAGGAAGACCAAAGACAGGGTAGGCCCACTGCTTAGTGAAGAGGGAGAAACAGTAACAGGAAACTTGGAAATGGCGGAGATGCTTAATGACTTCTTTGTTTCGGTCTTCACCGAGAAGTCTGAAGGAATGCCTAACATAGTGAATGCTAATGGGAAGGGGGTAGGTTTAGCAGATAAAATAAAAAAAGAACAAGTTAAAAATCACTTAGAAAAGTTAGATGCCTGCAAGTCACCCGGGCCTGATGAAATGCATCCTAGAATACTCAAGGAGCTAATAGAGGAGGTATCTGAGCCTCTAGCTATTATCTTTGGAAAATCATGGGAGACGGGAGAGATTCCAGAAGACTGGAAAAGGGCAAATATAGTGCCCATCTATAAAAAGGGAAATAAAAACAACCCAGGAAACTACAGACCCCAGTGAGTTTAACTTCTGTGCCAGGGAAGATAATGGAGCAAGTAATTAAGGAAATCATCTGCAAACACTTGGAAGGTGGTAAGGTGATAGGGAACAGCCAGCATGGATTTGTGAAGAACAAATCATGTCAAACCAATCTGATAGCTTTCTTTGAGAGGATAACGAGCCTTGTGGATAAGGGTGAGGCTGTGGATGTGGTATACCTAGACTTTAGTAAGGCATTTGATACGGTCTCGCATGATATTCTTATTGATAAACTAGGCAAATACAATTTAGATGGGGCTACTATAAGGTGGGTGCATAACTGGCTGGATAACCGTACTCAGAGAGTTGTTATTAATAGTTCCCAATCCTGCTGGAAAGGCATAACGAGTGGGGTATCGCAGGGGTCTGTTTTGGGACCGGCGCTGTTCAATATCTTCATCAACGACTTAGATATTGGCATAGAAAGTACGCTTATTAAGTTTGCGGATGATACCAAACTGGGAGGGATTGCAACTGCTTTGGAGGACAGGGTCATAATTCAAAATGATCTGGACAAATTGGAGAAATGGTCTGAGTTAAACAGGATGAAGTTTAACAAAGACAAATGCAAAGTGCTCCACTTAGGAAGGAACAATCAGTTTCACACATACAGAATGGGAAGAGACTGTCTAGGAAGGAGTACGGCAGAAAGGGATCTAGGGGCTATAGTGGACCACAAGCTAAATATGAGTCAACAGTGTGATGCTGTTGCAAAAAAAGCAAACCTGATTCTGGGATGTATTAACAAGTGTGTTGTGAGCAAGACACGAGAAGTCATTCTTCCGCTCTACTCTGCTCTGGTTAGGCCTCAGCTGGAGTATTGTGTCCAGTTCTGGGCACCGCATTTTAAAAAAGATGTGGAGAAATTGGAAAGGGTCCAGAGAAGAGCAACAAGAATGATTAAAGGTCTTGAGAACATGACCTATGAAGGAAGGCTGAAAGAATTGGCTTTGTTTAGTTTGGAAAAGAGAAGACTGAGAGGAGACATGATAGCAGTTTTCAGGTATTTAAAAGGGTGTCATAAGGAGGAGGGAGAAAACTTGTTCACCTTAGCCTCTAAGGATAGAACCAGAAGCAATGGGTTTAAAGTGCAGCAAGGGAGGTCTAGGTTGGACATTAGGAAAAAGTTCCTAACTGTCAGGGTGGTTAAACACTGGAATAAATTGCCGAGGGAGGTTGTGGAATCTCCATCTCTTGAGATATTTAAGAGTAGGTTAGATAAATGTCTATAAGGGATGGTCTACATGGTATTTGGTCCTGCCACGCGGGCAGGGGACTGGACTCGATGACCTCTCGAGGTCCCTTCCAGTCCGATAATCTATGAATGTATGAAAAAAACACTGTTCTCCACCCCCACCCAGGTTGGCCAGGGAGGCGGCTCTAGCAGGGGGGGCAGGAGGGATTCTGGCAGCAGTGAAGTGGGTTGCGGGGAAGTTGAGATCTTGACCCAAGTCATCCCAGACACTAATGCTAAGCCACAGGATGGCAGCATCTAGTGTTAGTGGAGTCCAAACACTATTTCAACCCCACAGTTTTCGAGGAACAGGAGAAAGGACAAAAGAAGTAAGAGATGAAGAGAAAGGAAGGAGGGATGGAGGAAAAGGTAAAACAAAAAGGACAAACCCTAATGTCCCCAGTGATTCTACGGCACAAAATCCAAGGGATGGAATAAAATTCTGCCATCTTAAACTACTGTTTTCCATGCCTAGAATTCAGCTGGCACCAGATGGATCAGACTGAGCAGCTGCCAAAACCTCTTGGAGGCTCTTACCTTCTAAACAGGGACGTCTGTTTTCTAGTAAAATCAGTAAAAGGAAAGGAGAAAACTCGAAAGAGGCTCCTGCACGCACTCACGTACGTGAACCCTAGTACTCTCTCAGTCCTCAAAGAGAGACCTCGAGAAGGAGACTTGCTGAAGCAAAGCCACAGGGGTCTCTGAGGTTTCCCTGGCCCTGTGCTCCTGTCCTGCCAGGCTGATGTCAGCATCTCTCTCTGAGGTCACCACCTCCCTAACACATTTGACCAATAAGCTGACATCCTGCAAAAGGCCTTTGTGATGTCACTGCCACACCCAACCAAACTCTCAAGTGCTAATGTCCTGCTGCTGGCCTGACACTTTGAAGGTTTGAGGTTGTCATAACTATAAAGGGAAGGGTAACAGCTGTCCTGTGTACAGTACTATAAAATCCCTCCTGGCCAGAGACTCCAAAATCCTTTTCCCTGTAAAGGGTTAAGAAGCTCAGGTAACCTGGCTGGCATCTGACCTAAAGGACAAATAAGGGGACAAGATACTTTCAAATCTTGGGGAGGGGAAGGCTTTTGTTTGTGTTCTTTGTTTGTGTGGGTGTTCGCCCTCGGGACTGAGAGGGACCAGACATCAATCCAGGTTCTCCACATCTTTCTAAACAAGTCTCTCCTATTTCAAACAAGGCGTGTTAGTTTTCCTTTGTTTTCTCAACTTGTAAATGTACCTTTTACTAGAGTGTTTATCTTTGTTTGCTGTACTTTGAACCTAAGACTAGAGGGGAGTCCTCTGAGCTCTTTAAGTTTGATTACCCTGTAAGGTTAATTTCCATACTGATTTTACAGAGATGATTTTTACCTTTTTCTTTAATTAAAAGCCTTATTTATAAGAACCTGATTGATTTTTCCTTGTTTTAAGATCCAAGGAGTTTGGATCTTGATTCACCAGGAGTTGGTGGGAGGAAGGAGGGGGGATGGTTAATTTCTCCTTGTTTTAACATCCAAGGGGGTTGGATCTGTATTCACCAGGGAATTGGTGAAAGGTTTCTCAAGGCTACCCAGGGGAGGAAATTAGCCTTGGGATGGTGGTTAAGCTTAGAAGTTTTCATGCAGGCCCCTACATTTGTACCCTAAACTTCAAAGTGGGGATACAGCCTTGACACAGGTACTCTCTGTGGATCACCCCACTCAATGCGTCTTCATTCTAGGAAGCAAGCCGGCTAGACAGTAAAACATCACAGGCTGCTCCCAATACTACACTCAGTGTTTCCAAAATTTGTAGACTTTATGGCCACAAGAGACCTTTAGAGCATCTCATCTAAGCCCCTGCATATCATAGGCCTCCTGTATAGTACAATAGTTACTTTTTGGGCACACACATTCCAGAAAGGCATCTAGTCTTCATTCAATGACATCAAGAGATGGAGAATCCACCACTTTCCCTTTTAGTGAGTGCCAGGGGGCTCCATTTCCCCTTCCACTAGTTCCCCATTTACAGTGAGACAGAGCAGTACCTGCAGCAGGGAATGGGAGTTGCTGAAAGACTCAGAGGAACAACCCATGCAGTGTCTCAGGCACCTGGCGCAAGTGGCGGATGATGCGGGTGCATCACTTTGGCCGTGACGTCCTCCTGCTGCAAGGGAACGAGAACCTGTCAGAGACTCAAATGCCCCGAGGAATCAGGGGGAATTAAGGGCATCTGGAACCAGCAGTATTTCCACCCAGCACCTCCCCACCACTGAGGGATGAATTCACCTCCTGAACCCCAGAATGGAGTCTTCTTGTCCTTTCTAGTAACCTCCAGTGCCAACCCCCCTCCTTGAAGGATGAGATCCTGCTACTTCCCCCTCAGTGCCCTTGACAGCTGTTCCACCTCCAAACCACAGCTCAAGTTATCAGAACCCTCTTCTCCACCCCCACCCAGGTTGGGCAGGGAGGCGGCTCTAGCAGGGGGGGCAGGAGGGATTCTGCCAGCAGTGAAGTGGGTTGCGGGGAGGTTGAGATCTTGCCCCAATCATCCCAGACACTAATGCTAAGCCACAGGATGGCAGCATCTAGTGTCATTGGAGTTCAAGCACTATTTCAACCTCACAGTTTTGGATCAACTTCCCACAAGGGGAGGTGAAGAGCACCCCCAGCAACCCACACACACACACCCCACTCCTGGTGGTGGCAGGTGAACAGGAGAAAGGACAAAAGAAGTAAGAGATGAAGAGAAAGGAAGGAGGGATGGAGGAAAAGGTAAAACGAAAATGACAAACACTAATGTCCCCTGTGATTCTACGGGACAAAATCCCACAGAGGGAATAAAATTCTGCCACCTTAACCTAGTGTTTTCCATGCCTAGAATTCAGCTGGCACCAGATGGATGAGACTGAGCAGGTTCCAAAACCTCTTGGAGGCTCTTACCTTCTAAATAGGGACGTCTGTTTTCTAGTAAAATCCGTCAAAGGAAAGGAGAAAACTCCAAAGAGGCTCCTGCTCGCACTCACACATGTGAACACTAATACTCTCTCAGTCCTCAAAGAGAGACCTCGAGAAGGAGACTTGCTGAAGCAATAACAGACACTTGGTGGGATAACTCACATGACTGGAGTACTGTCATGGATGGATATAAACTGTTCAGGAAGGACAGGCAGGGCAGAAAAGGTGGGGGAGTTGCATTGTATGTAAGAGAGGAGTATGAGTGCTCAGAGGTCCGGTATGAAACTGTAGAAAAACCTGAGAGTCTCTGGATAAAGTTGAGAAGTGTGAGCAACAAGGGGGATGTCACGGTTGGAGTCTGCTATAGACCACCAGACCAGGGGGATGAGGTGGACGAGGCTTTCTTCTGGCAACTAGCAGAAGTTGCTAGATCGCAGGCCCTGGTTCTCATGGGAGACTTTAATCACCCTGATATCTGCTAGGAGAGCAATACAGCGGTGCACAGACAATCCAGGAAGTTTTTGGAAAGTGTAGGGCACAATTTCCTGGTGCAAGTGCTGGAGGAACCAACTAGGGGCAGAGCTTTTCTCGACCTGCTGCTCACAAACAGGGAAGAATTATTAGGGGAAGCAAAAGTGGATGGGAACCTGGGAGGCAGTGACCATGAGATGGTCGAGTTCAGGATCCTGACACAAGGAAGAAAGGAGAGCAGCAGAATACGGACCCTGGACTTCAGAAAAGCAGACTTTGACTCCCTCAGGGAACAGATGGGCAGGATCCCCTGGGAGAATAACATGAAGGGCAAAGGGGTCCAGGAGAGCTGGCTGTATTTTAAAGAATCCTTATTGCGGTTGCAGGAACAAACCATCCCGATGTGTAGAAAGAATAGTAAATATGGCAGGCGACCAGCTTGGCTAAACAGTGAAATCCTTGCTGATCTTAAACGCAAAAAAGAAGCTTACAAGAAGTGGAAGATTGGACAAATGACCAGGGAGGAGTATAAAAATATTGCTCAGGCATGCAGGAGTGAAATCAGGAAGGCCAAATCACACTTGGAGTTGCAGCTAGCAAGAGATGTTAAGAGTAACAAGAAGGGTTTCTTCAGGTATGTTAGCAACAAGAAGAAAGTCAAGGAAAGTGTGGGCCCCTTACTGAATGAGGGAGGCAACCTAGTGACTGAGGATGTGGAAAAAGCTAATGTACTCAATGCTTTTTTTGCCTCTGTCTTCACGAACAAGGTCAGCTCCCAGACTGCTGCACTGGGCAGCACAATATGGGGAGAAGGTGACCAGCCCTCTGTGGAGAAAGAAGTGGTTCAGGACTATTTAGAAAAACTGGACGTGCACAACTCCATGGGGCTGGATGCGCTGCATCCGAAGGTGCTAAAGGACTTGGCGGATGAGATTGCACAGCCATTAGCCATTATTTTTGAAAACTCATGGCGATCGAGGGAGGTCCCGGATGACTGGAAAAAGGCTAATGTCGTGCCCATCTTTAAAAAAGGGAAGGAGGAGGATCCGGGGAACTACAGGCCAGTCAGCCTCACCTCAGTCCCTGGAAAAATCATGGAGCAGGTCCTCAAGGAATCAATTATGAAACACTTAGAGGAGAGGAAAGTGATCAGGAACAGTCAGCATGGATTCACCAAGGGGAAGTCGTGCCTGACTAACCTAATTGCCTTCTATGATGAGATAACTGGCTCTGTGGATGAGGGGAAAGCAGTGGATGTGTTATTCCTTGACTTTAGCAAAGCTTTTGATACGCTCTCCCACAGTATTCTTGCCACCAAGTTAAAGAAGTATGGGATGGATGAATGGACTGTAAGGTGGATAGAAAGCTGGCTGGATCGTCGGGCTCAACGGGTAGTGATCAATGGCTCCATGTCTAGTTGGCAGCCGGTTTCAAGCGGAGTAGTGCCCCAAGGGTCGGTCCTGGGGCCGGTTTTGTTTAATATCTTTATTAATGATCTGGAGGATGGTGTGGACTGCACTCTCAGCAAGTTTGCAGATGACACTAAACTAGGAGGCATGGTAGATACGCTAGAGGGTAGGGATCGGATACAGAGGGACCTAGACAAATTAGAGGATTGGGCCAAAAAAAACCTGATGAAGTTCAACAAGGACAAGTGCAGAGTCCTGCACTTAGGACGGAAGAATCCCATGCACTGCTACAGACTAGGGACCGAATGGCTAGGTAGCAGTTCTGCAGAAAAGGACCTAGGGGTCACAGTGGACGAGAAGCTGGATATGAGTCAACAGTGTGCTCTTGTTGCCAAGAAGGCTAACGGCATTTTGGGCTGTATAAGTAGGGGCATTGCCAGCAGATCGAGGAACGTGATCGTTCCCCTTTATTCGACATTGGTGAGGCCTCATCTGGAATACTGTGTCCAGTTTTGGGCCTGTGGAAGCAGAGAAAGAGCTCACAGGAAGGGGATGCAATGCATGACAGTTCGTTAGCAAGAGTTAGGCTAACTGTAACCCTAATAACACGAGATTTGTAGAAGCGAGGAATGTGTGAGGCGGGTGAGAAAGAACTGTGTAAGAAGTCATTATGACCTGGTATAGATAAGGTGTAGAAGACCTTGTGTAGATAAGGTATAGAAAATATTGTATGTTGGCAAGAGTCAAAACAAGTGAAGAAATGAGATATCAAGATGGCCTATGTATAAACAAAACGCAGCTGTCCCTCGTTATTTCTGTAATGAAAGGTATAAATGCTTGCTGTAATTAGTTACCTGGGAGAGACCTGCTTAGCTCTCTCCCTCTGGGCAATTGTGAGAGTTAATAAAGCATCTGACTTGCTGTACCTAAACAAATAGTGAGAACTCTGTTTTTCTCCAACAGGCCCGACACTACAAGAAGGATGTGGAAAAATTGGAAAGAGTCCAGTGGAGAGCAACAAAAATGATTAGGGGTCTGGAGCATATGACTTATGAGGAGAGGCTGAGGGAACTGGGATTGTTTAGTCTCCAGAAGAGAAGAATGAGGGGGGATTTGATAGCAGCCTTCAACTACGTGAAGGGGGGTTCCAAAGAGGATGGAGCTCGGTTGTTCTCAGTGGTGGCAGATGACAGAACAAGGAGCAATGGTCTCAAGTTGCAGTGGGGGAGGTCCAGGTTGGATATTAGGAAACACTATTTCACTAGGAGGGTGGTGAAGCACTGGAATGCGTTAACTAGGGAGGTGGTGGAGTCTCCTTCCTTGGAGGTTTTTAAGGCCCGGCTTGACAAAGCCCTGGCTGGGATGATTTAGTTGGGAATTGGTCCTGCTTTGAGGACGGGGTTGGAGTAGATGACCTCTTGAGGTCCCTTCCAACCCTGATATTCTATGATTCTATGAAAGTCACAGGGGTCTCTGAGGTTTCCCTGGCCCTAAGCCCCTGTCCTGCCTGGCTGATGTCAGCATCTCTCTCTGAGGTTACCACCTCCCTAACACCTTTGACCAATAGGCTGAGGTCCTGAAAAGGCCTTTGTGATGTCACTGCCACACCCACCCATCCCCGGAAGTGCTAATGTCCTGCTGCTGGCCTGACACTTTGAAGGTTTGAGCTACTCTGTGCGGATCACCCCTGTGACGAACTGGGACTGTTCTTGCTGGGGTGTGTGAATGCTGACAGGGGAGTGTGACTAGGATGGTCTGCATCGGGGGATGGGAGCCGGCCCAAGGGAACATACCTGAGCTTGTAACATGAGAACCCAGGAGGGGGTTGGAGGTCAGGTGACTCCGGGGCCCGGGAAACTAAACAAAGGCTGTGGGAGGGGTCGCTGAAGGCAGAGTGCTGGAAGCAGGCTGAAAGGAGGCTGGAGAGATGGCTGGGAGGGAGAAATGGCTCTGACCCCCCAAGGGGGGTGGGCTGGCATGCCCTGGGACCCCAAGCTGGACCTAACTGAGGGGGGGCCCTGTTGTCTGTGCCTGCAAGACCTGTCTTGGACTGTATTCCTGTCATCCAAATAAACCTTCTGCTTTACTGGCTGGCTGAGAGTCATGGTAAATCGCAGGAAGCCGGGGGTGCAGGGCCCTGAGTTCCCCAATACTCCGTGACAACTGGTGGCAGCGGTGGGATCTACTGCACCCCGTGGACGGCGCTTCCTGCAGTAAGTGACTGAGGAGCAGTAAAACGAAGGGGGATTGACGGGAACCAGGCCTGCTAAAGAGTGGGAAAGAGACGGTTATTACCCCTGGGAGTGTGTGACCAGCGAGAAGGACTTTTGCAGTAACAGGGTCCCCCGGGGGGATCGCAGCGAGTGGTCCCAGGGGCGGAGGAGTCTGCAGCTCGACCCTGGCAGAGAGGTGGTAACCTCGAGAAGGGCTGGCACACTAGGGGTCCCCCTGGGAACTGTGGGGAGCTGTGAGCACACAGGCCGGTGAGTGGCCAGCAGAAAGATGTATGCCAAGCGGCTTAAGAGCGACCTGGTGGAGCTGTGCAAGCAGAGGCGGCTGCGCATTGGGAGGCTCACCAAAGAACAGCTCATTGCCCAGCTAGAGGCGAAAGATCGCGCGAACGAACCGATCCCTGTGTCTCAGGGAAGCAGCCTGGCAAATGCAGCGCAGGCACCAGTGTCTGTCCCAGCTGGGAGTGGTCAGCCGGCTGCTGAGGGCTTCCTGAAACCCCTCCTTCCTATGCCTAGGGGAAGGGTGGGGAGGAGCCCAGCAAATACCGAAGGCGCCGTGGCCCCCCCGGCCAGCAGGGGACCCTCCCGGCGAAGCTCGCCGGCCAGCAGAGGATCCTCCCGGCGACGTTCGGCATCCGGGGAGCGGAATTGGCTGGAATGGGAAAAAGAGCTAAAACTGAAAGAGCTGGAGAATCGTGAACAACAGAGACAGCATAAAAAGAGACAGCATCAGCGTAAAGAAAGACAGCGTCAGCAGGAACGGGAGGAGAAAGAGAGACAGCATCAGCATGAACGGGAGGAGAATGAGAGACAGAAACAGGAAAATAAGAGACAGCGTCAGCATGACCTGGAACTGGCGAGATTGAAGGGCAGCGAACCCCCGGCTGCGGTGAGTGAGGGGGGACCCAGAACTGCACGGAGCTTTGATAAGTGCATCATGGCCCCATACAAGGAGGGGGAGGACATGGATAACTTCCTGGAGGCCTTTGAAACGGCCTGCGAGCTGCACCGGGTGGATCCCGCGGACAGACTCCGGGTCCTTACCCCCTTACTGGACCCCAAAGCCGTGGCATTGTACCGCCAACTGGAAGAGGCAAAGAAAGGGGACTACGAACTATTCAAAAAGGCCCTGCTACGTAAGTTTGGGCTAACTCCTGAAATGTACCGGGGAAGGTTCCGGAGTCAAGATAAAACCCCTGAGATCTCATATCTGCAACTAGCCGTCTGCATGGAAAAATACGCCAGCAAGTGGGCTGGTGGGGCCCAGACGAAGGAGGACCTGATTAAACTGCTGGTACTGGAGCAACTGTATGAGCGGTGCCCATCCGACCTGAGGCTGTGGTTGGTGGACAAAAAGCCAGAGAACCCGCGACACGCCGGGC
>NW_027053749.1:0-23000 GCF_011386835.1 Chrysemys picta bellii | reverse complement strand
CCAGTCTGTAGTGGGCCTCACACAACAGCTATCGGGGGGGGGGGGGGGGGGGGGGGGCGTGAGCTGGCCTCAGTCCATCTCAATGTGGTGCTAACTCCAAACCCTACTAATGGCAAGCCACTTCTCAACACCCCACATCTTCACTTTGGATCTCAGGCTGGGAGGCAGGAAAGCAGTGATCAGACAATGAAAAGTTACACAGCCAGCTGTGAATGCTGTTGGGTTTTCTCAGAGTGCATCACGGCCGTGACACCCTCCACTCTACATTGGGTTTGTTTCCTGTCTGACACGGGTGGAAATCGAAAGAAACATGGGAATGGCTCTTTCTGGGAAAGAAAAGATTTAGCAGATTTTATCTGCTGTCTAGGCATGCAGCCAGCATGAAGCCACTCAAAAAGCACTGAGTTGCAGCTGATGCTGGGGTGGGACAGGTGGGTAACAGCTGCAGAGTCGCACTGAAGTTCTCAGTGGGGACCTTGCTGTCACCAAAGGCTGTTCCAGGGGAGCATCTCCTTTGGGCTTTTACTGCCATTGGCCATGATCCACTGACACTCTGGAACCCTGTATCCCTCAGTAGCACACAGTATTCACCACTGTGATATGATTATGAGATGTTTTGTATTATGCATGCCTTGTGAGGTGGGATGTAAAATGTCTGGATCTGTTGAACATTAATAACCTGTTGGATGGGATGTGCTGTCATTGTATGGGAAGTTATGCTCTCTGTGCGTTTCTGAAATATGTTGTGAGGTTGGGAGACGCCCACAGCCAGCTTTACAGTAGAAACAAAGGAGGGCCAGAAAGGTGTTGATGGCCCATCAGGAAGAATCCACTCTCTGAGAGACTCCTTGGAGAGGGCACTTAGTCAGTAGGGTACTGCCTGACCAATGGGCTTGCCTGACCCCCATGACACAGCAACGATCTTTCTAGCAACTGAAAGAGAGTATAAAAGAGGGACAGAGACATCATAGAATGTCAGGGTTGGAAGAGACCTCAGGACGTCATTTAGTCCAACCCCCTGCTCAAAGCAGGACCAATCCCCAACTAAATCATCCCAGCCAGGGCGTTGTCAGGCCTGACCTTAAAAACCTCTAAGGATGGAGATTCCACCACCTCCCTAGGGAACCCATTCCAGTGCTTCACCACCCTCCTAGTGAAATAGTGTTTCCTAATATCCGAGCCTGGACTCTGTGACTGCATTAGTCGCCAACAGGGGAGTGTTGCAGGAGAGGACACAGAACATGTCTACAAATAACTTTTTCTGGACTGCTGTGGTGGGGGGAGAGGCCAGATTCCATCTGGCGCTGTAGGACTCTGAGGACGCTCTGGGATCGGGAGCGAAGTCTCTGGAGCCTCGGGAGGTGCAGGTTTGGAGACATGTGGTTCCTACCTAGTCCAAAGTAACCTGCCGTGCTCCCCCACCAGAGCCATGTTAACAGGCAACACTGCCTCTGTCTTTCCTTGGCCACATGTATCGTGTCCTTTATCTGGTGGCTAGTCCAGAAAAGGAGGACAAGCGCTCACTACTGCTGCCACCTGAGGGAGTTGCAATAGCCCCAGAATCTGGGACTTCAAGCCCCTAGACTGACCTCTTAACTTTATAGACACCCCCCTCGCCCATACACAGCTATTTTAAAGTTTAGCCTGATAGTAAAGAGACCCCTTTTCAACCCTTCACCACACAAGAGAAAGCCGGCAGCATTTGTCATTAACTATTTATTTCTTCTCTCCTGGCTCCCAAACTGCTTCTCCTCCCTACTGCCGCCAGCCACCTTCGAGTTCTCCCTCTTCTCTCCCCGCTCTGCTCGCTGGATTGCAGCAGCTCAGCGGATGGTCCAGCTTTACTCTTTCACTTCCATTCTTCTTCCCTTCTTTGGGTGGCTGCATTTGCCATTGAGCAGGCTGATGGAAATACCTGAGTGCTCTGTCTAGGCCAGGGGTCTCCAACACGCGGCCTGCGGGGCTATTTCTCTAGGTAAGCGGCTCCAGGCCGCAGGCCAATGCCATCCTGCACCCCAACCCCCTGCCGTGAGCCCCCTGCCTGCACCCCAACCCTCTGCCACACCTCGCACTCCCTCCTGCCCCCTGCACCCAAACCCCCTGCCTAGAGCCCCCTACTGCACCCCAACCCTCTGCCACACCTGGCACTGCCTCCTGCACCCCAACCCCCTGCCTAGAGCCCCCTACTGCACCCCAACCCTCTGCCACACCTGGCACTGCCTCCTGCACCCCAACCCCCTGCCTAGAGCCCCCTACTGCACCCCAACCCCCTACCTCACCCCTCCAACTCCCTGCCCTGAGCCCCCTGCCTGCACCTCAACCCCCTGCTGCACCCCAAATCCCTGCCCTCAACCTCCTGCCACATCCTACATCCTTCCTGCACCCCAACTTCCTATCCTGAGCCCCCTTCTGCATCCCCCATCCCCTGCCCTGAGCCCCGTCTGAACCCCAACCCTCTGCCACACACCACACTCCCTCCTGCACCCTGTACGCCAACCCCCTGCCCAGAGCCCCCTACTGCACCCCGACCCCCTACCTCACCTCTCCCTCTCCCTGCCCTGAGCCCCCTGCACCTCAACTCCTGCCCTAAGCCCCTGCCACACGCCTCCTGCCCCCTCTGGGGGCAGGACTGGGGGCAGCGAGGGGGGTGTCAGTGATGCGGCCCTCGGGCCAATGAACTAGTCCTCAGCCGGCCCTCGTGGTCATTTGAGTTTGAGACCCCTGGTCTAGGCTCACAGGCCCAGCAGCTAAAGCCAAGCGCTGCTGAAAGCAGGGGGAGATTAGCCTGGATTGGCAGGAGTTGAGGCTTGGCCCATAGGGACCCCAGGCACTGCCGCTGCTGCCACCTTCATGGTGAGTCCTCCAACGCCTCGCCAAAGGGCTCTTCCCCATTCTGCAAACTGGCCTCACGGGCTGAGTGTCTAGGAGAACAGAAACCCTTTGTTAGAGCCGGAGAGTCTCTTGCCACGGCTCCCTGAGGGTCACAGTCAAACACCTGCGAGTCTCTAGGAGGCTCTCAAGCAGTTCCCTGCTCAGGCACTTGGCACCCACTAGCAATGGTCTCTGACAGCGGCATTGCCAAGGGGAGCTCAGCAGATGCTCCCTTCTATGGCTTCCTGAGTGGGAGGGAGGTTGGTCTTGTCATTTAAGGCCTAGTGTCAGAGGCAGGGCTCCTGGGTTCTCGGACTTTGGAAGTGGGTGGAGTCTAGCGGTTGGAGCTGGACTGGTATCAGTCCCACGCTTCCTTCCTGCCTCTGTCAGGGACGTCGTGTGTGACCTTGCAGCCAGCGAACAGGGATAATACTGACCCACCTCAGAGGGGCTGGCAGGGGTCACCAGCGTCATGACTCAAGTTGGAACCAGTTGTGCTCTTGGTAGTGAAGGGCCCAGATTCAGTCCCCATGGATGCCCAGGGTGTCTGTATTGTGGCCCTGGTTTGACTCACCTAGCATTACGGGCTGTTTAGCCCGGCCCTGGCCAAGCGTGGTGCATCTGCTCCTGGCTCTCTCATCACACACAAGAACATGGCCCACCAAGGACAATCCATCAGCTCCCATCTGGTGTTCAGCTCCAGGATGGATGGGGAGCCCTAGCCGGAGCATAGAAAGACAGGGGGGTGTTCTTTGGTGGAAACTGCTGGAGCTTCAGCCTCTGCTCCCACCTCCACCCCCACGCTAAGGGCTTCAAAAGTGGTGCCTGACCCCAGGTAAACAAAGTAGCCGAGCTGAGGCCAGAGTGGGACTGATCCTAAGAAAAGAGCAGATTTCTCTTCTGCTCTAGGGAGATTCCCCTAGGAAAAGCAGCTGGGGTGGGGCGATACAAGCACTACCCCTCAGCCCATGAATAGCGGGCAACTGGGACTTTGGGAGCCAAGGGACTGGTGTATCTTGCTGGAGATCAGAAAGGGGCAATGGAGAAGTTGTACCAAAGTCAATGTCATGGCTGGGTCAAGGGCAGCCAGACCTACTGGTCAGAGCCAGAGTCCACACTCACATGACAGGAGTGGAGAGTCAGCCAGGTCAGGATACTGGAAGATGAGCAGCAAAAGACAAACTTGCGATCACCACCACAACTCAGATGCCAGGAAATCAAGCCAGGGGAGCGGCAGCAGAACCAGGCAGCGCACAGTCCAGAACCGGGAGCAGGCCTGGTGTTCAGTCAGCTTCGTGTTCCTGCTGCTGTCTTACGTAGGGCCAGGGGGCCAGTGAGCTTTCCTGGGACTCCTCCAATAGGACCTCAGGAGTGGAGCCTCAAACTGGGGCTGAACTTCATGGGTCCGAGGTAAGCAATTTTCAGCAGGCTTCCAGGTGGAGGGTTGGAGTGTGGCTGCTCCCATGAACCCTGCAGACCCGGGTTGGAGACCCCTGGGTCGTGACAGTGAGTGATCTCTCCCTGCTCAAACCTCCTGCAGCAGGAAACAGTCTCCAGGATCCTGGACACTGCCTCTGAGAATAAAAGGAGGATATCATGATGAGAAATAGTGCTCTGTACCAGGGCTGGGATCCAGGGACAGGGAAAGCTCCCAGACAGGCTATGCATCGGGGATGCCATTTCTCCCCCAAGAGACCCACACGCCCCAAGAAGTAAATGGCTCTTACCTCCATGAGGGACTGGGGTCTTCCATCTAAGCCTCTTTGAGAGCCGGCATTGCTGGGACGAGGTGACCTGTCCCCACTGCTCCCTGACGTGGCTCAGCTACAGGAAGAGCCCGTCTGGGAGGCTGTGCCAGATCCCAGGGCCTGAAAGACAGCTGGAAGGAGGCTCCTATTCCTGTGACACCCAGAGACCCCATAGAAGGGCCAAGGGGAAAATAAAGGGCAGAAGGTGAAGCTAGCCCTGAGCCTCTGTCCCACCCCCACCTCCTCAAAAGTGGAGCTTTCCGAGCCCCAGTGGGGCTGTGGCCCTGACACAAGGGCTTTTCTGCACCATATGGGGCAGGGAGAGCTCTGCCTGGGCGTAGCGGGAATGAGCGGGGGTAGACCAAGGATAGGGAGGAGGGGAGTGGGTGCAAGGGAAAGAGGTCCTGCCCCATATGAAGGAATTTGGGGGGCAGAGGGAAGAACCCTGCTCCACAGAGAGGGGAGAGAGTTTCTGTGAGTGCCAGGAGGCTCCATTTCCCCTTCTCGCTCTCCCAATCAGAGGAAGAGGGCCACTCCAGCTGGCCCACTCTGGTCCTGACCAGAGTCTGCAGAGTAGCAGTGGGCCCACAATAGGGGTGGGCGGTTTTGACAGGGTTGGGACTCACCAGCATGGCGCCTCCCGCTGGTCGCTCTGGGAATGAGCTCAGTCCATGGGGAACGCCCTCTGCTGGCAGCGTCCCATCCGTCTCTTGTCCTCCCTTGGCATCTGGAGCCGTGTTGCTTACCGCTTGACACTGCCTCCAGCAGTGCCCACTAGTCCATCCTCACCCCATTCCAGGGGCGGGGGTTAGCAACAGGCCTTGCACCTGCCTTGATGGCCAACTGCAACCCCCAAAGTCTAGCCCCTTGTCTCAAGGGCCGGTTACAATTTGTCTCGGCCATCGGATGGCCAGATGCAGTACTGCCCAGCCCGAGATGCTGGTCTCCTGCTCTGGAGACAGACCTTCCCCCATGAAATTCTGGGACACACTACCTGCTGCTCTCCTGGGCAGCCATTATATAGGGCCTAGCCTAGCCCTGATTGGCTGGCTCTAATCTCGGCCCTGATTGGCTCTCAGTAGGCCCTTCCCTGATTGGAAGACGGCTTGCACAGCCATTCTGGCCTACTCTAGTTCCCTCTCACATGGGGGTGGGGCAGCCGTCCCACCACAAACCCTCCCCCTTAAAAAATGCTCACGGGGGAGGAGAGGAAAGGGGTCCCTATAACCCCAGCTTCCTTCGTAGTGGGGCCTGCAGGGCATCCCTTTCCTCTCACAGGCCCGCCAAAGTCTGGAGTCAGCAGCTTCCCAGCTGTAGGGTCTGGGTTCGCACTGTTGAACGCCCTGGTCCTACGTGGGTTCCTACTTCTGTTTGGGTTCCCACATGGGCCCTCCTGGCTCCTATGTGGGTTCCCTCATTTCGGTGGGGCCTCTCTGTCCCAGCCCCTTTCTCTCTAGGGGCCTCCGTCTTCACCACCTCTTCTCTGTGGCTAGTCTCTGACCGAGCCCTTGTCTCAGACACTCCCCCTTTCTGCCTCAGGGGGCAGTGCCTCTTTAGATGTCCCCGTTGGTGGCAGTGGAAGCACTTTCTGGGTCTTCCCCCTGCCACATCCCTACTCCTGCTTGTTTGGGCCCTAGCCCTTCCTTCTGGGCTGGCCTGGGCCTTGGGAGTCCTGTAGGGGCACTCTCTCTTCAGGTGCCCTGGCTCCCCACAGACCCAACAAGCTGGGGGCCCCCCTGTTACTCTCACAGGGGGTGCCTTTTCTGGGTGGGGCCTCTCTGCCCCCTCCCAGGAGGGACACTCCCTCCTTTAGTGTCCCTGTCACCTACAGGCGAAGCAGTTGAGCGTTCCTGGCCTCTCGCCCTCGGTGACGGATCTCTTGTTTGGTCTGGGTGCCGACCTCCACAGCAGCCAGAACAACTCCCTCTGCTGTTCGGCAAGCCGAGCCACCCAGGCCCTCCAATAGAAGTCTCTTTTCTCCACCATTTTGGACTCTCCATGTGGCACAATCTGCCTAGTCCGCTTGATGGTGTCCTTCTTCAGGCCACTTCCCTCCAGCAGTGCCCCCTAATCCATCCTCATCTCCTTCCGGCGGGGAGGGGGAAGCAGGTTAGCAACAGTCCTTGCACATGCCTCAGCGGCCAACCAAAACCCCCAAAGTCTAGCCCCTTGTCTCAAGGGAGGTTGCAGTTTGACTCAGCCACCACATGGCCAGGTGCAGTACAAGAGGGAACAGGGGGACCCAGGCCCACCAACTATCCTGGGTCCAAACCCAGGGATCCTCTAGTGGCAGTTTCCCTGCTCTCCCCTTGTCCAACTGTCCCTGGGCCACTTCTCCTCTTGGCCCTCTAGGCCCTTTCTATCAGGGCCCGCAGTCTGGCAGGTCTTGGGCCGGAGCTGTAGTATGCTCCCTTCAGCCTGCCCAGCACTGCTCTTTTGGAGATGCTGGTCTACTGCTCTGAAGACAGACCTTCTCCCATCAAGGTCTGGGGGATACTGCCTGCTGCTCGCCTGGGCAGCCTTTATATAGGGCCTAGCTTAGTCCTGATTGGCTGGCTCTAATCTCGGCCCTGATTGGCTCTCAGTTGGCCCTTCTCTGATTGGCTACCAGCCTCTGCAGCCGCTCTGGCCTACTCTAGCGCCCTCTTGCATGGGGGTGGAGCAGCCGCCCCACCTCAGCGATCAGCTGTCGCAACCAGGCTGTGGCCTGGGCTGCGGGGCTGGCTCCAGGCACCAGCGGAGGAAGCACATGCCTGGGGCGGCATTCCGTCCATTCTTGGGGCAGCACAGGCCGGGCGACTTTTTTGTTTTTTGCACTTCAGCAGTTCGGGTGGCGGCAGTCCGAGCTTTGTTGTTGTTGGTTTTTTTTCTGCTTCGGCAGTTCGGGTGGCAGCAGTCCAAGTGGTTGGGAGTTTTTTGGTTTTCTTTTTGCTCACTTTGGCAGTCCGAGCGCTGTTGTATTTTTTTTTTTTTTGCTTGGGGCAGCAAAAATGGTAGAGCCGGCGCTGCTGGGCTGAGGTCGCTCAAGTGGTCAGCCCCTCAACACACTGTATCGGGGGTGGCTCAGGTCTGGGCGGGGCCCAAGCACCCCACAAACAACCAGACTTCAAGGGCGGGCCCTGGCCTGGGTGGGGACCCGGTGGCCAGCCAACAAACAGTTCCTGTCCTGGCCTAGAGCCCCCTTGCACCGTGTAGGGGGTCAGCCACCCGGGGTGGAGTGGCAGGGGGACGCGGTCCCACCCTCCTCCCCCGCGTCCCAGCCCAAGGCGCTGGCAGGGGCAGGATTGGTTGCCCCTGCGTCGGCGGGGATCCAGCCGCAACACGCTGACTGAGCCGCGCCGGGCTCTGCAGCCAGCAGCTCCCGGGCTGCCCCTGGGCTACTTCCTGCTTCCCCGGGGTTTGGTATCTGCGGCCTCCAGGCCTCTTCCGGCTCCTTGGGGTAAACCGCAGCGGGTACTCCGGGCCAGTCCTCGTCCATGTCTGGGGTTAGGGTTAGGGGACTCTGGAGAACAGGCCAAGTGTCCTCCTCTGTTGCGGGCTGTCCCCCAACTGTGGTGAAGGGCCGGCCTTTTATATTTCCGACCCCACGCCCCGGTCCTTATGGCGAGGGGGGCGGGGCGATATAGGCTCCGCCCTCCAAGGGGCGTGTAGGGCAGCCCTCGCTCTCCCGCTCGGAGGGAGGCCGCTCAGTTGCAACAGCGTCTACCAGAGGCCCCGGTGGCCAGCCAACAGGCGAGGGGGGTGGGGCGATATAGGCTCTGCCGTCCAAGGGGCGTGTAGAGGGGCCCTCGCTCTCCTGCTCGGAGGGAGGCCGCTCAGTTGCAACAGCGTCTACCAGAGGCCCCGGTGGCCAGGCAACAGGCAAGGTGGGTGGGGTGATATAGGCTCTGCCCTCCAAGGGGCGTGTAGAGGGGCCCTCGCTCTCCTGCTCGGAGGGAGGCCACTCAGTCTCACTGCACTCCCCGTTTAGAGGGAGTAGGAGTTGCTGGTGGCCTTGGAGGCAGAATTCCTGCAGCGCCTCCGGCACTTGGCGCAAGTGCCGGATGATGTGAAGTTGATTCATTATGTTGGCCGTGACGACCTCCTGCTGCAAGGGAACGAGGACCTGTCAGAGACTCAGATGCCCCCGTGGAATCAGGGGGAATTAAGGGCACCTGGGACCAGCAGCAATTCCACCCAGCACCCACGCACCTCTGAGGGATGAAGTCCCCCTCCTGACCCCCAGAATGGAGTCTTGTTTTCCTTTCAAGGGACCTCCAGTGCCAACAACCTCCTTGTAGGGGGAGCTCCTGCCACCTCCCAGCCAGTGCCCCTGACAGCTGTTCCACCTCCAATCCACAGCTCAAGTTCTCTGACCCCTCTCCTCCACCCCCACCCAGGTTGGGCAGGGAGGGGGCTCTAGCGGGGCGGGGGGCGGAGGGATTCTGGCAGCAGTGAAGTGGGATGTGGGCAGCTTGAGACCTTTCCCCAAGTCATCCCAGCCACTGAGGCTGAAGCCGCAGGATGGCAGCCCTGGTGAATGGGGCAGATCAGCAGCCCCTGCTGACTGAATCCTCCCGTTCTCTCTAGAGCGAGTCCAGCCCTGCCGGCAGCAGGACGAGCTTCCCCCGCCCATGTGCCTCAGAACTGCCCGCTCAGTCGCCATCACCCCTCAGTCCTTGGCCTCCCAGGCTGCCAGTGATGGGAACAACTCTGGGTGGTGGCACGGGTGACAGGAGAGGCACGCAGAGGGCACGTAGAGGACTCTGCTGCCCTTCCCAAGAACAGAAGTCCGTGCTGAGGCAATGCTTGTCAATCATTAGCCTTGCTAACGAGCTGGGCTGGAGCTGCTCCGGGAACAAGCTGGCTCCCTCCTGCTCATGGAGGTGAATTCATCTCCCTTCCCAGGAGCACCTGCTCTCACTCTCATTCCCCACCGGTCGCCTTGCTGCCAGGCCGGCGAATGGCCAGAGGATGGGAATGAGGCCTGGGCCCCGCCCCAATCTCCTGAGTCTAATGCAGCTGCTCACCTTGCTCCCCATCAGCTGCTCGGCTTGCCCCAGGAGGGAGTAAGTGAGGAGCAGCCCAGCCTGGCTGACACGCAGCTGGGGGTCGTGCATGGCCAGCACTGTTGTCTGCAGGAAGAAGCTTCTCTGCCCCTCCGAGAACAATTTGGCAAAAACCTGAAACCAACCAGATGTGAGGCTTCAGCAGATTGCCCTGAACCAGGCTCCAAATCCTGGCCTAGAACGGCAACTCTGTTGCGTGGCTCCAGGAGGCAGTCACCTGCCCTGCAGAGCTGTGCCATGCCCTGGCAGAGCGTCCTTACCTCCCCCACCCTGGCTGTGTTCTTATAGCCGAGGAGCCTGTTGTCCTGGTGCCAGTCCCAGCACCAAAGGTATTCGACCTCATGGATGTTCAGGTCTGGGAAAGAGAGAGACACATACACATTGGTCATTCTGGTTGCAGGGCTTGTGTCCTTCCAATCCCATATGTGGCTGCACAGTGGGCAGAGCCCAACAGAACTGCGGGGGTAGTGGAGAACACAGAAAGAGATAGAGAGAGACTGATCCGCCAGCCGGGGTCACTCGGAGAGAAATTGGCTGGGGTCCCAGTCTCACTCGTCTAGCCGGGTTCCTTACCCCTCTGGCGCAGCAGGAGCTGGTAGAGCCGGTAAACCCCCTCCCTGGCCTGCTGGCTGATGTCCTCGTCTGGGTCACCTACGAACAGAGCCAGCTGTGCCACGTGGTGGCCCATCCTGGGGAATTCGGCTGAGTTCTAATGGAAGGGAGAGGGAGAGGGGACTCCATCAGCATTTTCCTGTCAGCTCCCAGTCCCCGCCTGGGCCAGGACTCTCCTTCCCCTCAACCCCTCTGCAGGAGATGCTAGAGGACAGGAGCTAGAGCTGGATCCTTAGTTATCTCTGCCCGCAAGGGAGCCCGGAGAACAGGGATGTGGGCAGGGCCCTCCAGGAGGATTTGCTTCCCCAGCTGCTCCAGGATGACAAGAAGGCAAGAACCTGGAGCATGGTCTCCTTACAAGCGAGAGTCTTCACTTAACCAGGACAAGAAGAACTTGTCTCAAGCCAGGCTCATTCTCTGCTCTGACTCTGCCTCCCCAAGAGGAACACTCCTAGCCCACAGCCCCTGCAGCAGCAGATCCTCCAGCCCGTTGGATCCAGCCCACCTACGCCTGGAGTCAGGAAGCTGGGCTCAGAGGCCACTTACGTCAAAGTCAGGGAGGGAGATGACGGACGTGAGCAGGGCTGCGCTGCTCCTGATGGCCCTGGCTCTCTCTCGTGGCACCCTGGACACGGTCCAGTAGTTAATGTGCTGTGGGGAAAGGAGGCAGCTCAGGATTGATGAGGGGGTGCATGTGTAGTGCTAATGGCCCCCCCATCCCAAGGGGGCTGAGACATTGCATGCGGTGAGGGTGGAATATCAGATTCATTGACTGCAGAGCTTTAGAAGGGGACTCTTGCCCCCAGGACGATGCTTGTATCCTGCAGGTCACAACTTGTCATTGTCTCTCTAGATTGGGACAATGCTCAGTGTTGGGGCTGGTCCCATCCTCCCTGAACACCTGATTCCTGAACAGCTCCCCAGGAAGGAGACAGACCCCTCCCCCCTCCCTGGCTCTCAAGTCCTTGGCTGGGTGAAGGGACTGAGTGTGAGCACAATCCCCCCAGGAATCTCGGGGCCCGTCAGAGACAAGGGCTGATTCTCTGGGGCCCTCCTGTTTCTCCAGGAATGAGGCTGTGGCTCTTCTCTGAGGACCATCTTCTGGATCTCCCAGGAGGGGTTCAGACTCTCACTCCTCAAGCCAGCCGGGGGCCCTGTGGTCAGTGCTCAACACAAGCAGGCAGAGCTCTGGCTTGAAGTCCCAGCTCCTTCCTCTGTCCTTCAAGGAGGAAAGGCCTGACCCTGCATTGCACTGACTGCCCTGACCAAGGATGGCCACTGGGGGCCCAGCTAGGAGGACAGACTGGAAAATGGATCTAAGAGTTAAGGTAAAATTGCCCCCACCCTCTCACCAGACTCACCTGCAAGATGTAGTGGAGCTTGTCCGTGTCTGGGGTCTTTGCCAGCAGGTTCCCCAGCATGGCGTCCAGGAGGTCTGGTATGACCCTATGCAGATCCTGCAAAGCAAGGGAGAGCCATGGGTCAGAGTTAGGGAAAGTGGGGCTACACCTGCCACAGGATGGGAAGAGGGGTCTTTGGGAAGCACTGGTGAGACCCCCAAACACATTTCCTGGCCTCTCTCATTCACATCCCACTGCAGGCAATTAGCAAGGATTCGGGCAGGATAACAGCTGGCTGATCTACCTGGACTTGGTTGATGTCCGTCTGCGTGCCCAGGGTGAAGACGGCGTGCAGAGTGGCTCGGAGGAGGTGGGTCTCCAGCTCCGGCTCCAGGGCAGGTGTTATGGTGCTGGCAAGAGAGAGGAGCCGGTATTAGACTGTGCAGTGCGGGGGTGGGACTGGCACCAACACGGACGTGAAACTGCAGGGAAATAGGCAGAGGCTGGCGAGAATGGCAACTGAGGCACTGAGCCAGGGAATGATAAGGCCAAGGTTTCCCAGACCGACAGTGGCAGGGCAGGAATGGCGCCTGTTCCCTGGACCCTGCTGCCTCTCCTGTATCTGATCCTGGGAGTCAGCCTCTCCCCAAAGCCATTGCAATGTGACTGGAGTGAAAAGAAAAGAGCAGCCAGGAGAGGGAGTGACCCTTCCTGCCACCTCTGCCAGAGGAGCCCCCCTTGAGGGGTGAGCTGGGAGTGGGAGGGGCAGTGACTCCCAGCCATGGGCCTGAGCAGCACCGGGGTTAGGAGAACCGGGCGGGAGGGTCTCGGTACCTGAGGTTGGCCACAGCAATGAGGGAGTTGGCCAGGACGGCGTCAGGTGGAGAGTTAGGAGGAATCTCCTCAATGAGCTCCTGTGAGACGCAAAGGAGACAAAGGAGCGGGTGAGATTCGGGCCTCACTGACACTCCCCAAGGAGGAGATTACACAGCCAGCAGGATCCCCCCAGCTGCCTCCCGCTCCTCCGATTCCTGCCCACTAGTTCTCCCGTCTCCTCTCCCGTCTCCCCAATCTTCAGCCCCAGCAATCCCTGCCCTCAGCTGCCCTCCAGCACCAGCCATCCCCCAACCCTCGGCCCGGGGAGACCCCTGCCCCTCCCATGTCTCTGTCCACCCTCCAGCTCCCGGGCGCCGTGTCTTACTCACCACAATCCTCTCCACCACAGCCGCCTTCGAGCAGTGTGGCTCCATTGTGTAGTCCCCTCTCTGCTGGGCAGCGAGGCACGCGGGGTAGATGGCGTGCAGGAACTCGAGCTGCTGCGCCTCGTCCTGCGCCCACCAGGAGTGGGGTTAGGGGAGAGAGAGCCAGTTAGCCAGGGACCTCCCTGCCCCAGCCACACCAGCTGCAGGACATAGGCCTGAATGGGGGATAGTGGGGACCTGCCTATTGTTCAAATCACCCACGACTCCTCCACAATCAGGGTCAGGAACTGGGACAGTGCCTGTGGGGGGAGGAGACCCCGGCTGGTGTGTGACAAACACCCCCATCTTGGGGGTCCCAGATCATGAAGGAGAAAGGTCCCCATTAGAGCCAAGACCTTCTGCAGGGGGTCGGGATGCTGGGAAGGAGCAGGAGAATCTCAGTTCCAGCACAGCTGGGGAACGTTTGTACCTTTTCTCGGGCATGGAGCTGCTCTCGGATGTTCATGAGAGCAGCCTCCTCTGTTACCAAGTCTACCCGGTCTTCTTTCTCCTCGTCGTCCTCGGAGTCCCTGGCGGACGCTGCACCAGGGAGAGAAGGGGACAAGGTGACTGCTGCTGCCACTCGGGGGAAGGACAGGGGCATGGTGGGACAATGTGTCCCCTTCCCACCTCCGGGACATAGGGCAGATTGGGCCCCACACTCCCCCATCTCAGTGATGGCATCAGCCCCCAACTCCTTCAGGAGCCCATAGCAAAGAGATCCTCCCCACTGTCCTGGACTCCCTTGGAGGTGCCTCCCCCCAGCCCCGCCCAATGGAGCACCAAGGACCAAAGTGGCAGCATCTAGTGTCCGTGGAGTTCACATGGCTCAGGCCAGACACCTGGGCTGGAGACCCGCCCCCATAGCACTGCTTGAGGGCCTGGGCCCAGGGTGTTCACAGCCCCCTCCTCACCCCTCCCCGAGCCCAGCCTGGATCCTCACCTAGAACAAAGCAGAAGCGTCCGTCGGCCACGCTGCTAGCCGAGTCGCAGGCGCTGCTGCTGTCGGATGGGGAGCGGCCCGAGCTGCTGGGGCTGGCAGAGGGATCCTCCACCTCCTGCCCTGAGGAGGCTGGAAGGTCCTCACTGACCGGGCAGGGCGATGGCCCCTGTTGGAAGTTGGGGCTGGGCGCCTGGGGCCGCTGCTGCCCACACAACAACAAGCCCCAGAGCCACCCTGCCCGGTTCCGCCCCTGGGCTGGGTCCTGCCTGCCCAGCCGCAGCCTGGCCCAGCTCCATTTTGGCCTGGGAGGTGATGCTCCCACCTCGGCGCCTGTGCCGGGAGTGGGTTTCCTCCGCCAGAAGGCTGGGCGCTTCCACCTCCTGGCGCGGCCGGAAGCTTCTTCCCCTCCAGCGGGGACGGAGAGGCCGCTTCGCTCCTGGGGAAGATGTTGTCTGCTTCCCTCAGGCTCTGGGGCCACCTGCACAGCCTTCTTCCCGAACATCCTCAGGAGCCTGGCCATCCTGGAACCCAGGGGGAAGCAGGCATGAGTCTGGGGTCAAGGCAGCCTCTCACTAACCAGCCTGTTTGGTCCCTCCCCATCCCTGCCCCAGCCAGAGCAGCTCCTGCTCCCCCCACAGGGGTGCAGGGAGGGCAAGCTACCCGCACTGGCAGGAGTTCATTGTATGATCTGCTCCCCCTCAACGCTCCCCCTCGTCATCGCTGGGGCTGCAAGAACTGGGGAGTCTCGTCCTTTTCGAACACTGGGGTCAGTCACAAAGACACTGGTCACTTTGGACAAGCAGCTCCCTCCTGCCACCCCAGACCACACTCACACGCCCCCACCCTCCGCCCAGGCTAGAGAAGGAACAGAACCCAGGCAGGGCAGGCTTTAGGCCGATTTGCCCGATTCCCCAGAATTGGGCCCCGTGCATAAGAGGGCCTCTCGCACTCACCCCAGCGGCATTCGTCTTCGGGGGCCCCGCTCCCCTGGCCAGAGCGCCGGCCGGAGCGCGGCAGCCCCGCGGCCCCACTCTCCCGGCTGGAGCTCCGGCGGAGCGTGGCAGCCCCGTGGCCCCGCGACCCAGGCCGGAGCGCGGCAGCCCTGTGACCCCGTGACCCCGGCTGGAGCTCCGGCGGAGCACAGCAGCTCCGCGAGCCCGGCTGGAGCTCCGGCCAGAACATGGCTGCCCCATGGCCCTGCGACCCTGGCTGCAGCTCCGGCCAGCCCCGTGGCCCCGCAGCCCCAGCCGGACCGCAACAGCCCTGCAGCTCCACGACCCCGGCCAGACCGCCGGCCGGACCGCGGCAAGCCCCGTGGCGCTGCATTCCTGGCCAGAGCGCCGTCCAGAGTGTGGCAGCCCCGCGGGGCCACCTCCCCCAGCCAGCAATCCGAAGTGCCGCCCCAGGAATCGGGCCCCGCACTTGCTAAACCTGGCCCTGAACCCAGGAGTCTGGACTTCTCCTGGGAAACCATTCCCCACTTCAAAGTCCCTAGGCATAGCAAGGCCAGGGCCCCCTCGGTTCCCATTGATTTCCATGCTCAGCAGCTCACTGGGTCTGGCCCAGCTCACAGACTCTCAGCCTGGGGAACAGTCTCCCACAAGGGAAGGGCTGGGAGCCCCATTGCTGGGACCTTGCCAAACACACTGGAGACGGCTCTGGAGAAGCCCTTTCCCGGTCTGAGAGCGAGGGGGTCCTGGGGGCTGTTTGCAAATCCAATCTCCTTTGGGAGAGATTCTCTCCCCCTCTTTCTGCCTCTCCCCAGACAGACAGGGGACGCCCCCGAGGAACCCTAATGCCACTCACTTGCTCTGGTGACGGAGAGATGGTTGGAGGATGTTCAGGGTCGTCCCTCGCCCTTCTCCTCACTCTCCAAGCCCAAGGCAGGCTGGAGAGGGTGGTGGTGAGCTGAGGAGGTCCCTGCCCAGGAAGCAGGCAGGGTGATGGCACGGGGCGATCGGCTGGCTGTGAAAACAAGAGTCTGTCTTATTGCCAAGGGACAGAGAAACTCGGCCAGCAGCAGGGGGTGCAGAACACCGCCCTAGTGCAGGGGTGACAGCGCCTCTGGGATCCCGACATCCCTGCACTTTACACACCTTCCTGGAGCCTCCCAACCCCCCTGGGCTGTCGGGACTGCGACCCCAACCCCACTGATGAGAACCAGGCCTGGGAGGGGAAGCTACTGGCACAGGGTCACACCAAGTGTCAGAAGAATGGATGGGACCCAGCAGGCCTTCTTTCCAGGCCCCTTCGCTAACCACTGCTGCACACTCCCTCCCACAGCTGGCAATTACAACCAGGCCCCCATGTCCACTCCCCCGGCTTTGAGAGGGAGTGTGCTCCGCTGGAGTGACTGGACCAGGGGACTGAGAACCAGGACTCCAGAGTTCCATTGCTGGGTTTCCTGTTGGTTCCACTGCTGGTTGTTTTCCTTTTCCTGTGGGACTTTGGGCAAGTTGCTCCCCGCTCTCTGGCTCTGTCCCCAGCAGTCAAACGGGGATTTCATACTTTCCCACTATTGGAAAGTGCTGGGAGAATTGCTCGGCCAAGAACCACGCCGGCCCCGGCCCCCGGTGCAGCACCGCGCCGTCCCCTGTCCAGCACCATGCCGGCCCCGGCCCCTGGCTGAGCACCACACCGGCTACTGGCCCGGCCCCCGGACCAGCACCGCGCCGGCCTCCGGCCCCCGGCCGAGCACCACGCCAGCCTCCGGCCAAGTGCCCGCACCGCCGGCCCAGCACCGCGCCGGCCCCCGGCCAAGTGCCCGCACCGCCAGCCCAGCACTGCGCCGGCCCCCGGCCGAGCACTGCGCCGGCCTCTGGCCCGGCACCCGGCCCAGCACCGCGCCAGCCCCCGGCACGGCTCCCTGCCGAGCACCGCGCCAGGCCCCAGCCAAGTGTCCACACCGCCGGCCCAGCACCGCGCCGGCCCCCCGGCCCCGCGCCCCCGGCACGGCCCCCGGCGCAGCACCGCACTGGCCCCCGGCCAAGCACCGCGCCAGCCCCCGGCACGGCTCCCTGCCGAGCACCGCGCCAGGCCCCAGCCAAGTGTCCACACCGCCGGCCCAGCACCGCGCCGGCCCCCCGGCCCCGCGCCCCCGGCACGGCCCCCGGCGCAGCACCGCACTGGCGCCCGGCCGTGCACCGCGCCAGCCCCCGGCACGGCTCCCTGCCGAGCACCGCGCCAGCCCCCAGCCAAGTGTCCACACCGCTGGCCCAGCACCGCGCCGGCCCCTGGCCGAGCACCGTGCCGGCCCACGGCCCGGCCCACGGCCCAGCACCGCGCCGGCACCGGCCCCCGGCCCCCGGACAAGTGCCTGCGCACCCGGCCCCAGCTCCGGCCGAACACCACGCCGGCCCCCCGGCCAAGTGCCCCCGCCCCCGGCCGAGCACCGCACCGGTCCCCCGGCCAGCACCGCACCGGCCCCCGGCCGAGCACCGCGCCAGCCCCCGGCACGGCTCCCGGCCGAGCACCACACCGGCCCCCGGCATGGCTCCCGGCTGAGCACCGCGCCAGCCCCCAGCCAAGTGTCTGCACCGTCGGCCCAGCACCGCGCCGGCCCCCGGCCCCGCGCCCCCGGCACGGCCCCCAGTCCAGCACCGCGCCGGCACCGGCCCAGCACCGCACCGGCCCCTGGCCAAGTGCCCGCGCCCCCGGCCCGGCCCCCGGCCGAGCACCGTGCTGGCCCCCAGCCAAGTGCCCGAACCGCCGGCATAGCTCCGCGCCGGCCCCCGGCCGAGCACCGCGCCGGCCCCCGCCCGGCTCGCAGCCGAGCACCGCGCTGGCCCCCAGCCAAGTGCTCGCACCGCCGGCCCAGCTCCGCGCCGGCCCCCGGCCGAGCACTGCGCCGGCCCCCGGCCCGGCCCCCGGTGCAGCACCGCGCCGTCCCCTGTCCAGCACCATGCCGGCCCCGGCCCCTGGCTGAGCACCACACCGGCTACTGGCCCGGCCCCCGGACCAGCACCGCGCCGGCGCCGGCCCCTGGCCGAGCACCGTGCCGGCCCACGGCCCGGCCCACGGCCCAGCACCGCGCCGGCACCGGCCCCCGGCCCCCGGACAAGTGCCTGCGCACCCGGCCCCAGCTCCGGCCGAACACCACGCCGGCCCCCCGGCCAAGTGCCCCCGCCCCCGGCCGAGCACCGCACCGGTCCCCCGGCCAGCACCGCACCGGCCCCCGGCCGAGCACCGCGCCAGCCCCCGGCACGGCTCCCGGCTGAGCACCACACCGGCCCCCGGCATGGCTCCCGGCTGAGCACCGCGCCAGCCCCCAGCCAAGTGTCTGCACCGTCGGCCCAGCACCGCGCCGGCCCCCGGCCCCGCGCCCCCGGCACGGCCCCCAGCCCAGCACCGCGCCGGCACCGGCCCAGCACCGCACCGGCCCCTGGCCAAGTGCCCGCGCCCCCGGCCCGGCCCCCGGCCGAGCACCGTGCTGGCCCCCAGCCAAGTGCCCGAACCGCCGGCATAGCTCCGCGCCGGCCCCCGGCCGAGCACCGCGCCGGCCCCCGCCCGGCTCGCAGCCGAGCACCGCGCTGGCCCCCAGCCAAGTGCTCGCACCGCCGGCCCAGCTTCGCGCCGGCCCCCGGCCGAGCACTGCGCCGGCCCCCGGCCCGGCCCCCGGTGCAGCACCGCGCCGTCCCCTGTCCAGCACCATGCCGGCCCCGGCCCCTGGCTGAGCACCACACCGGCTACTGGTCCGGCCCCCGGACCAGCACCGCGCCGGCCTCCGGCCCCCGGCCGAGCACCACGCCAGCCTCCGGCCAAGTGCCCGCACCGCCGGCCCAGCACCGCGCCGGCCCCCGGCCAAGTGCCCGCACCGCCAGCCCAGCACTGCGCCGGCCCCCGGCCGAGCACTGCGCCGGCCTCTGGCCCGGCACCCGGCCCAGCACCGCACTGGCCCCCGGCCGAGCACCGCACCGGCCCCGGCCCCCGGCTGAGCACCGCGCCGGCCCCCGGCCCGGCCCCCGGCCCAGCACTGCGCCGGCCCCGGGCCCCGGCCCAGCACCGCCCCCGGCCCCGGCCCTCATCCGAGCACTGCGCCAGCCCCCGGCCAAGTGCCCGTACCGCTGGCCCAGCACCGCGCCAGCCCCCGGCCCCGCGCCCCCGGCCCCAGCCCCTGCCGAGCACCGCGCCTAGGCAGCAAGGCGGTGGCAGAGCCAGAAAGAGAAGCCACCAGTCCTGACTCCTGTTCTAATGGACAACAAACCGCCCAGAAGCACGGCAGAGGGGAAAGTAAACCAGTCCGGTCCGGTACAGCGGAGCGGCAAGAGCCAGTACGCCATGCCGGACTGGACCGGCTTCCGCGGCGGAGATTTAAAGGGCCCAGGGCTCCAGCCGCTGTGGGGAGCCCTGGGCCCTTTAAAGCGCCGCTGGAGCTCCGGCAGCCGGTCTCCCGCGGTGATTTAAAGGGCCCAGAGCTCCGCGGTGGCTGGAGCCCCGGGCCCTTTAATTCGCCCTTGAACCCCGCGGCTCCCAGCCGCCTCTGCAACTGGTAGCTCCGGGGTGATTTAAAGGCCCTGGGGCTCCCAGCCACAGCCGGAGCCCCTGGGCCTTTAAATCTTGAAAGGCCCCGCCTCTTCCGGTTGAGGCTAGACCCCCGCTCAGGACTCCGGCGTAATGGTAAATCCTTTAAGTTCCTTTCACCCCTGGGCAGGGATAGAGCCCTGGAATCAAGATGGTGGGGAAATTTCATTGAAACCGTTTCTGTCAGAAAATCCCATTCAGACTAAACCAGTTTGTTTCTTGAACTCATAACAAGTGGGATGAAAGTTCTTTGCAAAAAGATTTTCTTGCAAAACAAAAGCATCTCCTGTTTGTCACAGTGTGTTAAATTGTCTCCTCGCACACCAAGAGGAGACACTTAGATCTCGAAAATTAGATAAGATGCTTCAGTCTGAGCTAAGTAGTTGCTGCTCTTATCAATTTCAAAATAAAAAAATACAAATAAAATCAACTATTTCAGCTATTCTATTATGTCACACTCTGATCTGAGTAAATGTGATAGGACACCTCATATTATGCACTCCTCCTAGTGACACTCTCCAATGGATCTCCATCCTCCACCCACTGTGAGGTAAGTAGGAGCGGATCATTATTATCCCTACTTGAAAGAGGGAGAAGCTAAGGTTGAGAAAGGAGAATTGACTTGTCTTAGGTCACACAGCCAGTCAGTGGCAGAGTTGGGAATAGGACCCAAGAGCCCTGATTTTCAAACTAACCATCGGATCTTGAATTTGCGTGCAGGAGGTCAGCGCCGGCCGGGCAGGCCAAGCTTCAGAGCAGAGCGTGGGCCCCGCCCGCTGGCGCCATGGTAACCCCTGACTAAGGCGCCACTTTTGGAAAATGTGCTGAGGGGAAGTGGCTGCTTCCCCTGCACCGCCCTTAGCTACGCTACTGGTGGGGATCACTGCCGGGGCACTATTTCAGCCCCACATTTTCGGGTGGACCTCCCACCGTGGGAGCTGCAGAGCACTCCCCCGCGACACACAAACACACACACCCTGGTGTTGGGGAGGGGAACAGGGGAAAGGACAAAAGAAGCAAGAGAAGAAAAGAAAGGAGGGAGGGCTGGAGGAAAAGGTGAAACAAAAAGGACAAACCCCAATGTCCCCAGTGATTCTAAGGGACAAAATCCCAGGTGCGGAATAAAATTCTGCCTCCTTAGGCTCGTGTTTTCCATGCCTAGAATTCAACTCTCACCCGATGGATCAGACTGAACAGGTTTCAAACCTCGAGGAGGCTCTTACCTTCTACACAGGGACGTCTGCTTTCTAGTACAAATCACTAAAAGGGAAGGAGAAAACTCAACAGAGGTTCCTCCTGCCGCTCACGTGCGTGAACTCGAATGTTCTCTCAGTCCTCAAAGAGAGACCTCGAGACAGAGACTTGCTGAAGCAAAGCCACAGGAGTCTCTGAGGTTTCCCGGGCCACTCGCCTCTGTCCTGCCTGGCTGATGTCAGCATCTCTCTGTGAGGTCACCACCTTTGACCAATAGTCTGAGGTCCTGCAAAAAGCCTTTGTGATGTCACTGCCACGCCCCTCCCTTGCTGTGCTAATGTCCTGCCCCTGGCCAGGCACCTGGGAGCTTTGAGCTACTCCCTGTGGATCACCCCACTCAAGGCGTGTTCATTCTAGGAAGCAAGCCGACTAGACAGTAAAACCTCAGACGCTGCTCCCAATGCTACACTCAGTTTTTCAGAAATTAGTAGACTTGATGGCCAGAAGAGACCATTAGAGCATCTAATCTGACCCCCTGCATGTCACAGGCCTCCTGTATGACACAATAGCTACTTTGGGGGCAAACACATTCCAGAAAGGCATCTAGTCTTCATTAAATGACAGCAAGAGAGGGCGAATTCACCACTTTCCTTGGTAGCTTGTTCCTGTGGTGAATCATTCTCACTGTTGCAGGGGGTGCAGCAGGGGCTGGCTGCAGGCAGCGGGTGCGGGGCTGGCTGCAGGCAGGGGCTGGCTGGAGACGGGCTGGTGGGGGCAGGGGGTGCGGGGCTGGAGGCAGGGCAGGGGGTGCAGCAGGGGCTGGCTGCAGGTAGGGCAGGGGCCCCCCTGCTTCTACCACCTTGGCCCTTTAAATAGCTGCCGGAGCCCTGGGGAAGCTGCGGGGCTCTCGCGGCTATTTAGAGGACCGAGGCAGCAGAGGTAGCTGGAGCCCCGGCACTTTAAATAGCCCCCGGAGCCCCCTGCTACCCCAGGGCTCTGGTCCAACCACTAGACCCCCCCCATAAGCGCCACAGCTCCCCCTTCTCCTCCACTGGGTACATAAAACTACAAGTCCCAGAATCTCTTGCTTCCCCCGTCCCATCTCCTGAAGGGGCAGCCAATGGGCCGGAGCCGTTTGCTGATTGGCAGGTGCGCGGGCCAGTGGGGGGAGCCCGTGCCCGGCGCGAGTTGGCAGCTGGCGATGGCCCAATGTACAGGCCCAACCACTCGGCCTTCTTCACTTTAAAGCGCTGCCCGTAGGCCGACAGGAACTCGTCCATCTGCTTGTCCAGCTCCTGCTTCAGCTCCTCCAAGGCCGCCTGTTTCTGGGGGTCCTCGCCCCGCAGCTCCCCCCGGCAGCGCTCCAGCAGCTCCTGGCGTTTCCCCTCCTGGCGTCGCTTCATCTCCAGGGGCTTCACTCTCAGACAGCTGCTCATGCTCTGGTGGCCACGGTCCTGCCGGGAGGGGGGCGAGATCGTCCATGAGGGACGGGAACTAGCATTACCCAGCCACAGGGGGAACTTCTGCCTCACACACCTGTAGCCCCCTCAACTCCAACCTACAGCCCCCTGCTAGCCCAGCCCTGCCCCCCGTCAGTCCTGTCGGTGCCCCTCACTCCCGACCCGCAGCCCCTCTGCACTCACCAGCTGCTGCACAAATTGTTCATATTCCCTCCTGGCAGCTTCTACTGCTTTTCTGTTTGCCTTCTCTCTCATCTCTGCCATCTCCGCCATCTGTGGTGGGAGAGGGAAAAGGGTAGGGGTGGGGATGGGATCCCCTCTGAACTGGGAGCCCCCCTTCCCCCACTCACCACCTTCTCCTAATTCCTCCAGGACCCTGCTTGCTGCTGTCACCCCCCCACTGGTGCCCCACTGGTGCCCCCTTTGTGGTGCCCCCTCCTGGCCCCCTAGTGCAATTGGCCAATGGCGGGTGGACCTGGGCTGAGAATGAACTGAAAACTGTCGGACTGGGATTTGGGCTTTCAGACCTCCCTAACCCCTTTGTATTGTTTTCAAATCAGTGGGGAAATGAGGGGAATCACCCAAAATTGTCCCCTCTACACATACGGACTGTATCAGGGGAGGAGAAAATCTTTAAAACAAACAAAATATGAAAATCAATTTTTCTCCTACTTGTTGAAAATGAAAGCCAATGAAATTTGTCACTGAGCGATGCAGGGGGTAGCTCGGGGCGCAGGGGCCAGGACCGGGTTATTTATTGACTGACGTCGATGGGGTCAGGGCTGGATTCTGATCTCGGTGACCCCGCTGTAAATCAATCAACCTATGTGTCCTTTTGGACACTCACCTTCTCCCCATTCTTCCTAATACACCACCTCTATCTAATCTATCTATCTATCTATCCCCACACACCCCCTCTATCTATCGATCTATCTATCTATCCCCACACACCCCCTCTATCTATCTATCCCCACACACCTCATCATCTATCTATCTATCCATCCATCTATCTTGAGCGGATCA
>NW_027053748.1:0-23000 GCF_011386835.1 Chrysemys picta bellii | reverse complement strand
CCCACAAAGGGAGGTGAAGAGCACCCCCAGCAACACACACACCACTCCTGGAGGTGGGAGGGGAACAAGAGAAAGGACAAAAGAAGTAAGAGATGAAGAGAAAGGAAGGAGGGATGGAGGAAAAGGTAAAACGAAAAGGACAAACCCTAGTGTCCCCAGTGATTCCACGGGACAAAATTCAAGGGAGGGAATAAAATTCTGCCACCTTAAACTACTGTTTTCCATGCCGAGAATTCAGCTGGCACCAGATGGATCAGACTGAGCAGGTTCCAAAACCTCTTGGAGGCTCTTACCTTCTAATTTTCAAGTAAAATCAGTAAAAGGAAAGGAGAAAACTCGAAAGAGGCTCCTGCTCGCACTCACATACGTCAACCCTAACACTCTCTCAGTCCTCAAAAAGAAACCTCGAGAAGGAGACTTGCTGAAGCAAAGCCACAGGGGTCTCTGAGGTTTCCCTGGTTGTAAGCCCCTGTCCTCCCTGGCTGAAGACAGCATCTCTCTCTGAGGTCACCACCTCCCTAACACCTTTGACCAGTACGCTGAGGTCCTTGAAAAAGCCTTTGTGATATCACTGCCACACCCAACCAAACCCTAAAGTGCTCATGTCCTGCTGCTGGCCTGACACTTTGAAGGTTTGAGCTACGCTCTGTGGATCACACCACAAAATTCGTCTTCATTTTAGGAAGCAAGCTAGCTAGACAGTAAAACATCAGAGGCTGCTCCCAATACTACACTCAGTGTTTCCAAAGGTAGGAGACTTTCTGGCCAGAAGAGACCTTTACAGCATCTCATCTAACCCCCTCCATATCATAGGCTTCCAGTATAGTACAATAGTTACTTTTTGGGCACACACATTCCAGAAAGGCATCTAGTCTTCAATCAATGACATCAAGAGTTGGAGAATCCACCACTTTCCCTTTTAGTGAGTGCCAGGGGGCTCCATTTCCCCTTCCACTAGCTCCCCATTTACAGTGAGCCAGAGCAGTACCTGCAGTAGGGAGAGGGAGTTGCTAAGGCCTCAGAGGAACAGCCCCTGCAGTGTCTCAGGCACATGGCGTAAGTGCCGGATGATGCGGAGCTGGTGCATCCCTTTGGCCGTGACGTCCTCCTCCTGCAAGGGAACGAGAACCCTTTCAGAGACTCAAATGCCCCGAGGAATCAGGGGCAATTAAGGACACCTGGAACCAGTAGTATTTCCACCCAGCACCTGCCCACCACTGAGGGATGAATTCACCTCCTGAACCCCAGAATGGAGTCGTCTTCTCCTTTCTAGTAATCTCCAGTGCCAACCCCCGTCCTTGTAGGGTGAGCTCCTGCTACCTCCTGCTCAGTGCCCTTCACAGATATTCCACCTCCAAACCACAGCTCAAGTCATCAGAACCCTCTTCTCCACCCCGACACAGGTTGGGCTGGGAGGCGGCTCTAACAGGGTGTGCAGGAGGGATTCTGACAGCAGTGAAGTAGGTTGCAGGGAGGTTGAGATCTTGACCCAAGTCATCCCAGACACTAATGCTAAGTCACACAATGGCAGCATCTACTGTCAGTGGGGTCCAAGCACTATTTCAACCCCACAGTTTTGGATCAACTCCCCAGAAGGGGAGGAGAAGAGAACCATCAGCACCACACACACACACACACACACACACACACACCACTCCTGGTGGTGTGAGGGGAACAAGAGAAAGGACAAAAGAAGTAAGAGATGAAGAGAAAGGAAGGAGGGATGGAGGAAAAGGGAAAAGGAAAAGGACAAACCCTAATGTCCCCATGCCGGACATCAGGAATGGTAACATACATAAGCCAGTATGTGAACACTTCAATCTCCCTGGTCATTCTATTACAGATTTAAAAGTCACTATCATGAACAAAAAAAACTTCAGAAACAGACTTCAAAGAGAAACAGCAGAACTAAAATTCATTTGCAAATTCAACACCATTAATCTGGGCTTGAATAGGGACTGGGAGTGGCTGGCTCACTACAGAAGCAGCTTTTCCTCTCCTGGAATTGACACCTCCTCATCTATTATTGGGAGTGGACTACATCCACCCTGATTTTTGAATTGGCCCTGTCAACACTGGTTCTCCACTTGTGAAGTAACTCCCTGCTCTCCATGTGTCAGTATATAATGCCTGCATCTGTAACTTTCACTCTATGCATCCGAAGAAGTGAGGTTTTTACTCACGAAAGCTTATGCCCAAATAAATCTGTTAGTCTTTAAGGTGCCACCAGACTCCTTGTTGTTTTTGTAGATACAGACTAACATGGCTACCCCCTGATACTTGACACCATGCAAGGCACTAAATTTAGCCGTATGGAGTGGAAATCCATCAACCCCAACAAAAAACTTGCACAGATACAGACAGACATCATCTTCCTCTCCAAATGCAAACAGATGGACATCATACCAAAAGGACTGAAGGTAAAAAATCCATTGCAATCAACATACTACACTGAGTATGGTGAGAGATTGTGCCACACACTCTCTCAAAGAAACTGAGGAACCACCTGATCAGCATCCTGTACAGCAGACAGGAGAAGATCAAGAATGAGCTCTCAGAACTGGAGACTCTCATACAATACCAGCCTTCTACACAAACTTCCACATGGCTGGACTTTACAAAAATGAGACAAGCCATTTACAATGCACACTTCACTTCTCTACAGAGGAAAAAGGACTGTAAGTTATCTAAACTAATACCTGCCACTAGGGGCTATAACAATGGTACCCTCAACTCATCTAACAACATTGTCAATCTTTCCAACCACACGCTTAGCCCAGCAGAAGAGTCTGTCCTATCTCGGGGACTCTCTTTCTGTCCCACCGTCCCCACGAACATGATACAGTTCTGCGGTGATCTGGAAGCCTACTTTCCTCGTCTCCGACTCAAGGAATATTTTCAACGCACCACTGAACAGTGCACTGACCCACAGGAACCCTCCTACCAACACTACAAAAAGAAGAATTCTGCGTGGACTCCTCCTGACGGTCGAAATGACAGACTGGACCTCTACATAGAGTGTTTCCGCAGACGTGCACAGGCTGAAATTGTGGACAAACAACATCACTTGTCCCATAACCTCAGCCGTACAGAACGCAATGCCATCCACAGCCTCAGAAACAACTCTGACATTATCATCAAAGGGGCTGACAAAGGAGGTGCTGTAGTCATAATGAACAGGTCAGATTATGAACAGGAGGCTGCCAGGCAACTCTCCAAGACCACATTCTACAGGCCACTATCCTCTGATCCCACTGAGGAATACCAAAAGAAACTACACCATCTGCTCAAGAAACTCCCAGCTACAGTACGGGAACAAATCTACATGGACACACCCCCAGAACCCCGACCAGGGGTATTCTATCTGCTACCCAAGATCCATAAACCCGGAAACCCTGGACGCCCCATCATCTCAGGCATTGGCACTCTGACGGCAGGATTATCTGGCTATTTGGCCTCTCTCCTCAGGCCCTATGCTACCAGCACTCCCAGCTATCTTCGAGACACCACCAACTTCCTGAGGAAACTACAATGCATTGATGTTCTTCCTGGAAACACCATCCTGGCCACCATGCATGTAGAAGCACTTTATACCAATATTCTACATGAGGATGGACTACAAGCTGTCAGGAACAGTATCCCTGATGAGGCCACAGCAAGCCTGGTGGCTGAGCTTTGTGACTTTGTCCTCACCCACAACCACTTCAGATTTGGGGACAACTTATACCTTCAAGTCAGTGGCACTGCTATGGGTACTCGCATGGCCCCACAGTATGCCAACATTTTTATGGCTGACTTAGAACAACGCTTCCTCAGCTCTCGTCCCCTAGTGCCCCTCCTCTACTTGCGCTACATTGACGACATCTTCATCATATGGACCCACGGAAAGGAGGCCCTTGAAGAATTCCACCTGGACTTCAACAATTTCCACCCCACCATCAACCTCAGCCTGGACCAGTCCACACAAGAGATCCACTTCCTGGACACTACAGTACAAATAAGTGATGGTCACATAAACACCACCCTATACCGGAAACCTACTGACCGCTATACGTACCTACATGCCTCCGGCTTCCATCCAAGACACATCACACGATCCATTGTCTACAGCCAAGCCCTAAGATACAACCGAATTTGCTCCAACCCCTCAGACAGAGACAAACACCTACAAGATCTTTATCAAGCATTCGTAAAACTACAATACCCACCTGGGGAAGTGAGGAAACAGATTGACAGAGCAAGACGGGTACCCAGAAATCACCTACTACAGGACAGGCCCAACAAGGACAATAACAGAACACCACTGGCCATCACATACAGCCCCCAGCTAAAACCTCTCCAGCGCATTATCCACGATCTACAACCTATCCTGGAAAATGATCCCTCACTCTCACAGACCTTGGGAGGCAGGCCAGTCCTCGCTTACAGACAACCCCCCAACCTGAAGCAAATACTCACCAGCAACTACACACCACACCACAGAAACACCAACCCAGGAACCTATCCCCGTAGCAAACCTCGTTGCCTACTCTGTCCCCATATCTACTCTGGCAACAGCATCAGAGGACCCAACCACATCAGCCACACCATCAGGGACTCATTCACCTGCACATCCACTAATGTCATATATGCCATCATGTGCCAGCAATGCCCCTCTCCCATGTACATTGGCCAAACCGGACAGTCCCCCCGCAAAAGAATAAATGGACACAAATCGGACATCAGGAGTGGTAACATACATAAGCCAGTAAGTGAACACTTCAATCTCCCTGGTCATTCTATTACAGATTTAAAAGTCACTATCATTGAACAAAAAAACTTCAGAAACAGACTTCAAAGAGAAACAGCAGAACTAAAATTCATTTGCAAATTCAACACCATTAATCTGGGCTTGAATAGGGACTGGGAGTGGCTGGCTCACTACAGAAGCAGCTTTTCCTCTCCTGGAATTGACACCTCCTCATCTATTATTTGGAGTGGACTACATCCACCCTGATTTTTGAATTGGCCCTGTCAACACTGGTTCTCCACTTGTGAAGTAACTCCCTGCTCTCCATGTGTCAGTATATAATGCCTGCATCTGTAACTTTCACTCTATGCATCCGAAGAAGTGAGGTTTTTACTCACGAAAGCTTATGCCCAAATAAATCTGTTAGTCTTTAAGGTGCCACCAGACTCCTTGTTGTTTTCCTAATATCCCCAGTGATTCTACGGGACAAAATCCCAGGGAGGGAATAAAATTCTGCCACCTTAAACTAGTGTTTTCCATGCCTAGAATTCAGATGGCACCAGGTGGATCAGACTGAACAGGTTACAAACCTCTCCGAGGCACTTACTTTCTCAACAGGGACTTCTGTTTTCTAGTAAAATGGGTAAAAGGAAAGGAGAAAACTCGAAAGAGGCTCCTGCTCACACTCACATATGTGAACCCTAATACTCTCTCAGTACTCAAAGAGAGCTCGAGAAGGAGACTTGCTGAAGCAAAGCCACAGGGGTCTCTGAGGTTTCCCTGGCCCTGCGCCCCTGTTTTGCCTGGCTGATGTGAGCATCTCTCTCTGAGGTCACCACCTCCCTAACAACTTTGACCAATAGGCTGAGCTCCTGCAAAAGGCCTTTGTGATGTCACTGCCACACCCACCCATCCCCTGAAGTGCTAATATCCTGCTGCTGGCCTGACACTTTGGAGGTTTGAGCTACTCTCTGTGGATCACCCCACTCAATGCGTCTTCATTCTAGGAAGCAAGCCGGTTAGACAGTAAAACATTAGAGGCTGCTCCCAATGCTACACTCAGTGTTTCCAAAATTAATACACTTTATGGCCAGAAGAGACCTTTAGAGCATCTCATCTAACCCCCTGCATATCATAGGCTTCCTGTATAGGACAATAGTTACTTTTTGGGCACAAACATTCCAGAAAGGCATCTAGTTTCATTCAATGACTTCAAGAGATGGAGAATCCACCACTTTCCCTTTCACTGAGTGCCAGGGGGCTCCATTTCCCCTTCCACTAGCTCCCCATTTACAGTGAGCCAGAGCAGTACCTGCAACAGAGAGCGGGAGTTGCTGAAGGCCTCAGAGGCACAACCCCTGCAGTGTCTCAGGCACCTGGCGCAAGTGATGGATGATGCGGAGCTGGTGCCTCACTTTGGCCGTGACGCCCTCCTGCTGCAAGGGAATGAGAACCTGTCAGACTCAAACGCCCCGAGGAATCAGGGGGAATTAAGGGCACCTGGAACCAGCAGTATTTCCACTCAGCATCTGCCCAACACTGAGGGATGAATTCACCTCCTGAATCCCAGAATGGAGTCTTCTTGTCCTTTCTAGTAACCTCCAGTGCCAATCCCCCTCCTTCTAGGGTGAGCTCCTGCTACCTCCCCCTCAGTGTCCTTGACAGCTGTTCCACCTCCAAACCACAGCTTGAGTCATCAGAAACCTCTTCTAGACCCCCACCAAGGTTGGGCTGGGAGGCGGGTCTAGCAGTGGGGGCAGGAGGGATTCTGGCAGCAGTGAAGTGGGTTGCGGGGAGGTTGAGATCTTGCCCAAGTCATCCGAGACACTAACGCTAAGCCACAGGATGGCAGCATCTAGTGTCTGTGGAGTCCAAGCACTATTTCAACCCCACAGTTTTGGATGAACTTCCCACAAGAGGAGGTGAAGATCATCCCCAGCAACACACACACACACACACACACACACACCACTCCTGGTGGTGGGAGGGGAACAGGAGAAAGGACAAAATAAGTAAGAGATGAAGAGAAAGGAAGGAGGGATGGTGGAAAAGGTAAAACGAAAAGGACAAACCCTAATGTCCCCAGTGATTCCACGGGACAAAATCCCAGGGAGGGAATAAAATTCTGCCACCTTGAGCTAGTGTTTTCCATGCCTAGAATTCAGCTGGCACCAGGTGGATCAGACTGAAAAGGTTACAAACCTCTCCGAGGCTCTTACCTTCTTAACAGGGACGTCTGTTTTCTAGTAAAATCAGTAAAAGGAAAGGAGAAAACTCGAAAGAGGCTCCTGCACGCACTCACGTACGTGAACCCTAATACTCTCTCAGTCCTCAAAGAGAGACCTCGAGAAGGAGACTTGCTGAACCAAAGCCACAGGGGTCTCTGAGGTTTCCCTGGCCCTGTGCTCCTGTCCTGCCAGGCTGATGTCAGCATCTCTCTCTGAGGTCACCACCTCCCTAACACATTTGACCAATAAGCTGACATCCTGCAAAAGGCCTTTGTGATGTCACTGCCACACCCAACCAAACCCTGAAGTGCTAATGTCCTGCTGCTGGCCTGACACTTTGAAGGTTTGAGGTTGTCATAACTATAAAGGGAAGGGTAACAGCTGTCCTGTGTACAGTACTATAAAATCCCTCCTGGCCAGAGACTCCAAAATCCTTTTCCCTGTAAAGGGTTAAGAAGCTCAGGTAACCTGGCTGGCATCTGACCTAAAGGACCAATAAGGGGACAAGATACTTTCAAATCTTGGGGAGGGGAAGGCTTTTGTTTGTGTTCTTTGTTTGTGTGGGTGTTCGCCCTCGGGACTGAGAGGGACCAGACATCAATCCAGGTTCTCCACATCTTTCTAAACAAGTCTCTCCTATTTCAAACAGGGCGTGTTAGTTTTCCTTTGTTTTCTCAACTTGTAAATGTACCTTTTACTAGAGTGTTTATCTTTGTTTGCTGTACTTTTAACCTAAGACTAGAGGGGAGTCCTCTGAGCTCTTTAAGTTTGATTACCCTGTAAGGTTAATTTCCATACTGATTTTACAGAGATGATTTTTACCTTTTTCTTTAATTAAAAGCCTTATTTTTAAGAACCTGATTGATTTTTCCTTGTTTTAAGATCCAAGGAGTTTGGATCTTGATTCACCAGGAGTTGGTGGGAGGAAGGAGGGGGGATGGTTAATTTCTCCTTGTTTTAAGATCCAAGGGGTTTGGATCTGTATTCACCAGGGAATTGGTGAAAGGTTTCTCAAGTCTACCCAGGGGAGGAAATTAGCCTTGGGATGGTGGTTAAGCTTAGAAGTTTTCATGCAGGCCCCTACATTTGTACCCTAAACTTCAAAGTGCGCATTCAGCCTTGACACAGGTACTCTCTGTGGATCACCCGACTCAATGCGTCTTCTTTCTAGGAAGCAAGCCGGCTAGACAGTAAAACATCAGAGGCTGCTCCCAATACTACTGTTTCCAAAATTTGTAGACTTTATGGCCACAAGAGACCTTTAGAGCATCTCATCTAAGCCCCTGCATATCACTAAGCCCTGCCCAACACTGAGGGATGAATTCACCTCCTGAATCCCAGAATGGAGTCTTCTTGTCCTTTCTAGTAACCTCCAGTGCCAATCCCCCTCCTTCTAGGGTGAGCTCCTGCTACCTCCCCCTCAGTGTCCTTGACAGCTGTTCCACCACCAAACCACAGCTCAAGTTATCAGAACCCTCTTCTCCACCCCCACCCAGGTTGGGCAGGGAGGCGGCTCTAGCAGGGGGGGCAGGAGGAATTCTGCCAGCAGTGAAGTGCGTTGCGGGGAGGTTGAGATATTGTCTGAAGTCATCCCAGACACTAATGCTAAGCCACAGGATGGCAGCATCTAGTGTCAGTGGAGTCCAAGCACTATTTCAACCATACAGTTTTGGATGAACTCCCCACAAGGGGAGGTGAAGAGCACCCCCAGCAACACACACACAAACACACACACACACACACACCACTCCTGGTGGTGAAAGGGGAACAGGAGAAGGGACAAAAGAAGTAAGATATGAAGAGAAAGGAAGGGGGGATGGAGGAAAAGGTAAAACGAAAATGAGAAACACTAATGTCCCCTGTGATTCTACGGGACAAAATCCCACAGAGGGAATAAAATTCTGCCACCTTAAACTAGTGTTTTCCATGCCTAGAATTCAGCTGGCACCAGATGGACCTGACTGAGCAGCTTCCAAAACCTCTTGGAGGCTCTTACCTTCTAAATAGGGACGTCTGTTTTCTAGTAAAATCCGTCAAAGGAAAGGAGAAAACTCCAAAGAGGCTCCTACTCGCACTCACACATGTGAACACTAATACTCTCTCAGTCCTCAAAGAGAGACCTCGAGAAGGAGACTTGCTGAAGCAATAACAGAGACTTGGTGGGATAACTCACATGACTGGAGTACTGTCATGGATGGATATAAACTGTTCAGGAAGGACAGGCAGGGCAGAAAAGGTGGGGGAGTTGCATTGTATGTAAGAGAGGAGTATGAGTGCTCAGAGGTCCGGTATGAAACTGTAGAAAAACCTGAGAGTCTCTGGATAAAGTTGAGAAGTGTGAACAACAAGGGGGATGTCGTGGTTGGAGTCTGGTATAGACCACCAGACCAGGGGGATGAGGTGGACGAGGCTTTCTTCTGGCAACTAGCAGAAGTTGCTAGATCGCAGGCCCTGGTTCTCATGGGAGACTTTAATCACCCTGATATCTGCTAGGAGAGCAATACAGCGGTGCACAGACAATCCAGGAAGTTTTTGGAAAGTGTAGGGCACAATTTCCTGGTGCAAGTGCTGGAGGAACCAACTAGGGGCTGAGCTTTTCTTGACCTGCTGCTCACAAACAGGGAAGAATTAGTAGGGGAAGCAAAAGTGGATGGGAACCTGGGAGGCAGTGACCATGAGATGGTCGAGTTCAGGATCCTGACACAAGGAAGAAAGGAGAGCAGCAGAATATGGACCCTGGACTTCAGAAAAGCAGACTTTGACTCCCTCAGGGAACAGATGGGCAGGATCCCCTGGGAGAATAACATGAAGGGCAAAGGGGTCCAGGAGAGCTGGCTGTATTTGAAAGAATCCTTATTGCGGTTGCAGGAACAAACCATCCCGATGTGTAGAAAGAATAGTAAATATGGCAGGCGACCAGCTTGGCTAAACAGTGAAATCCTTGCTGATCTTAAACGCAAAAAAGAAGCTTACAAGAAGTGGAAGATTGGACAAATGACCAGGGAGGAGTATAAAAATATTGCTCAGGCATGCAGGAGTGAAATCAGGAAGGCCAAATCACACTTGGAGTTGCAGCTAGCAAGAGATGTTAAGAGTAACAAGAAGGGTTTCTTCAGGTATGTTAGCAACAAGAAGAAAGTCAAGGAAAGTGTGGGCCCCTTACTGAATGAGGGAGGCAACCTAGTGACCGAGGATGTGGAAAAAGCTAATGTACTCAATGCTTTTTTTGCCTCTGTCTTCACGAACAAGGTGAGCTCCCAGACTGCTGCACTGGGCAGCACAATATGGGGAGAAGGTGACCAGCCCTCTGTGGAGAAAGAAGTGGTTCGGGACTATTTAGAAAAACTGGACGTGCACAACTCCATGGGGCTGGATGCGCTGCATCCGAGGGTGCTAAAGGACTTGGCGGATGAGATTGCACAGCCATTAGCCATTATTTTTGAAAACTCATGGCGATCGAGGGAGGTCCCGGATGACTGGAAAAAGGCTAATGTCGTGCCCATCTTTAAAAAAGGGAAGGAGGAGGATCCGGGGAACTACAGGCCAGTCAGCCTCACCTCAGTCCCTGGAAAAATCATGGAGCAGGTCCTCAAGGAATCAATGATGAAACACTTAGAGGAGAGGAAAGTGATCAGGAACAGTCAGCATGGATTCACCAAGGGGAAGTCGTGCCTGACTAACCTAATTGCCTTCTATGATGAGATAACTGGCTCTGTGGATGAGGGGAAAGCAGTGGATGTGTTATTCCTTGACTTTAGCAAAGCTTTTGATACGCTCTCCCACAGTATTCTTGCCACCAAGTTAAAGAAGTATGGGCTGGATGAATGGACTGTAAGGTGGATAGAAAGCTGGCTGGATCGTCGGGCTCAACGGGTAGTGATCAATGGCTCCATGTCTAGTCGGCAGCCGGTTTCAAGCGGAGTAGTGCCCCAAGGGTCGGTCCTGGGGCCGGTTTTGTTTAATATCTTTATTAATGATCTGGAGGATGGTGTGGACTGCACTCTCAGCAAGTTTGCAGATGACACTAAACTAGGAGGCGTGGTAGATACGCTAGAGGGTAGGGATCGGATACAGAGGGACCTAGACAAATTAGAGGATTGGGCCAAAGAAAACCTGATGAAGTTCAACAAGGACAAGTGCAGAGTCCTGCACTTAGGACGGAAGAATCCCATGCACTGCTACAGACTAGGGACCGAATGGCTAGGTAGCAGTTCTGCAGAAAAGGACCTAGGGGTCACAGTGGACAAGAAGCTGGATATGAGTCAACAGTGTGCTCTTGTTGCCAAGAAGGCTAACGGCATTTTGGGCTGTATAAGTAGGGGCATTGCCAGCAGATCGAGGAACGTGATCGTTCCCCTTTATTCGACATTGGTGAGGCCTCATCTAGAATACTGTGTCCAGTTTTGGGCCTGTGGAAGCAGAGAAAGAGCTGACAGGAAGGGGATGCAATGAATGACAGTTCGTTAGCAAGAGTTAGGCTAACAGTAACCCTAATAACGCGAGATTTGTAGAAGCGAGGAATGTGTGAGGTGGGTGAGAAAGAACTGTGTAAGAAGTCATTATGACCTGGTATAGATAAGGTGTAGAAGACCTTGTGTAGATAAGGTATAGAAAATATTGTATGTTGGCAAGAGTCAAAACAAGTGAAGAAATGAGATATCAAGATGGCCTATGTATAAACAAAACGCAGCTGTCCCTCGTTATTTCTGTAATGAAAGGTATAAATGCTTGCTGTAATTAGTTACCTGGGAGAGACGTGCTTAGCTCTCTCCCTCTGGGCAATTGTGAGAGTTAATAAAGCATCTGACTTGCTGTACCTAAACAAATAGTGAGAACTCTGTTTTTCTCCGACAGGCCCCACACAACAAGAAGGATGTGGAAAAATTGGAAAGAGTCCAGCGGAGAGCAACAAAAATGATTAGGGGTCTGGAGCACATGACTTTTGAGGAGAGGCTGAGGGAACTGGGATTGTTTAGTCTCCAGAAGAGAAGAATGAGGGGGGATTTGATAGCAGCCTTCAACTACGTGAAGGGGGGTTCCAAAGAGGATGGAGCTCGGTTGTTCTCAGTGGTGGCAGATGACAGAACAAGGAGCAATGGTCTCAAGTTGCAGTGGGGGAGGTCCAGGTTGGATATTAGGAAACACTATTTCACTAGGAGGGTGGTGAAGCACTGGAATGCGTTACCTAGGGAGGTGGTGGAGTCTCCTTCCTTGGAGGTTTTTAAGGCCCGGCTTGACAAAGCCCTGGCTGGGATGATTTAGTTGGGAATTGGTCCTGCTTTGAGGAGGGGGTTGGACTAGATGACCTCTTGAGGTCCCTTCCAACCCTGATATTCTATGATTCTATGATTCTATGAAAGCCACAGGGGTGTCTGAGGTTTCCCTGGCCCTAAGCTCCTGTCCTGCCTGGCTGATGTCAGCATCTCTCTCTGAGGTCACCACCTCCCTAACACCTTTGACCAATAGGCTGACGTCCTGAAAAGGCCTTTGTGATGTCACTACCACACCCACCCATCCCCGGAAGTGCTAATGTCCTGCTGCTGGCCTGACACTTTGAAGGTTTGAGGTTGTCATAACTATAAAGGGAAGGGTAACAGCTGTCCTGTGTACAGTACTATAAAATCCCTCCTGGCCAGAGACTCCAAAATCCTTTTCCCTGTAAAGGGTTAAGAAGCTCAGGTAACCTGGCTGGCATCTGACCTAAAGGACCAATAAGGGGACAAGATACTTTCAAATCTTGCGGGGGGGGAAGGTTGTTGTTTGTGTTCTTTGTTTGGGAGTGTGTTCGTTCTCGGGACTGAGAGGGACCAGACATCAATCCCGGTTCTCCACATCTTTCTAAACAAGTCTCTCCTATTTCAAACTTGTAAGTAAATAGCCAGGCAAGGCGTGTTAGTTTTCCTTTGTTTTCTCAACTTGTAAATGTACCTTTTACTAGAGTGTTTATCTTTGTTTGCTGTACTTTGAACCTAAAACTAGAGGGGAGTCCTCTGAGCTCTTTAAGTTTGATTACCCTGTAAGGTTAATTTCCATACTGATTTTACAGAGATGATTTTTACCTTTTTCTTTAATTAAAAACCTTCTTTTTAAGAACCTGATTGATTTTTCCTTGTTTTAAGATCCAAGGGGTTTGGATCTTGATTCACCAGGAGTTGGTGGGAGGAAGGAGGGGAATGGTTAATTTCTCCTTGTTTTAGATCCAAGGGGATTGGATCTGTGTTCACCAGGAGTTGGTGGGAGGAAGGAGGGGGGATGGTTAATTTCTCCTTGTTTTAAAATCCAAGGGGTTTGGATCTGTATTCACCAGGGAATTGGTGAAAGGTTTCTCAAGGCTACCCAGGGGAGGAAATTAGCCTTGGGATGGTGGTTAAGCTTACAAGTTTTCATGCAGGCCCCTACATTTGTACCCTAAACTTCAAAGTGGGGATACAGCCTTGACACAGGTACTCTCTGTGGATCACCCCACTCAATGCGTCTTCATTCTAGGAAGCAAGTCGGCTAGACAGTAAAACATCAGAGGCTGCTCCCAATACTACACTCAGTGTTTCCAAAATTTGTAGACTTTATGGCCACAAGAGACCTTTAGAGCATCTCATCTAATCTCCTCCATATCATAGGCCTCCTGTATAGTACAATAGTTACTTTTTCGGCGCACACATTCCAGAAAGGCATCTAGTCTTCATTCAATGACATCAAGAGATGGAGAATCCACCACTTTCCCTTTTAGTGAGTGCCAGGGGGCTCCATTTCCCCTTCCACTAGCTCCCCATTTACAGTAAACCAAAGCAGTACCTGCAGCAGGGAGCGGGAGTTGCTGATGGCCTCAGAGGCACAGCCCCTGCAGTGTCTCAGGCACCTGGCGCAAGTGATGGATGATGCGGAGCTGGTGCATAGCTTTGGCCGTGACGTCCTCCTGCTGCAAGGGAACGAGAACCTGTCAGAGACTCAAACGCCCCGAGGAATCAGGGGGAATTAAGGGCACCGGGAATCAGCAGTATTTCCACTCAGCACCTGCCCACCACAGAGGGATGAATTCACCTCCTGAACCCCAGAATGGAGTCTTCTTGTCCTTTCTAGTAACCTCCAGTGCCAAATCCCCTCCTTGAAGGGTGAGCTGCTGCTACCTCCCTCTCAGTGCCCTTGACAGCTGTTCCACCACCAAACCACAGCTCAAGTTATCAAAACCCTCTTCTCCACCCCCACCCAGGTTGGCCAGGGAGGCGGCTCTAGCAGGGGTGGCAGGTGGGATTCTGCCAGCAGTGAAGTGGGTTGCGGGGAGGTTGAGATCTTGCCCCAAGTCATCCCAGACACCAATGCTAATCCACACGATGGCAGCATCTAGTGTCAGTGGAGTCCAAGCACTATTTCAACCACACAGGTTTGGATGAACTCCCCACAAAGGGAGGTGAAGAGCACCCCCAGCAACACACACACCACTCCTGGAGGTGGGAGGGGAACAAGAGAAAGGACAAAAGAAGTAAGAGATGAAGAGAAAGGAAGGAGGGATGGAGGAAAAGGTAAAACGAAAAGGACAAACCCTAGTGTCCCCAGTGATTCCACGGGACAAAATTCCAGGGAGGGAATAAAATTCTGCCACCTTAAACTACTGTTTTCCATGCCGAGAATTCAGCTGGCACCAGATGGATCAGACTGAGCAGGTTCCAAAACCTCTTGGAGGCTCTTACCTTCTAATTTTCAAGTAAAATCAGTAAAAGGAAAGGAGAAAACTCGAAAGAGGCTCCTGCTCGCACTCACATACGTCAACCCTAACACTCTCTCAGTCCTCAAAAAGAAACCTCGAGAAGGAGACTTGCTGAAGCAAAGCCACAGGGGTCTCTGAGGTTTCCCTGGTTGTAAGCCCCTGTCCTCCCTGGCTGAAGACAGCATCTCTCTCTGAGGTCACCACCTCCCTAACACCTTTGACCAGTACGCTGAGGTCCTTGAAAAAGCCTTTGTGATATCACTGCCACACCCAACCAAACCCTAAAGTGCTCATGTCCTGCTGCTGGCCTGACACTTTGAAGGTTTGAGCTACGCTCTGTGGATCACACCACAAAATTCGTCTTCATTCTAGGAAGCAAGCTAGCTAGACAGTAAAACATCAGAGGCTGCTCCCAATACTACACTCAGTGTTTCCAAAGGTAGGAGACTTTCTGGCCAGAAGAGACCTTTACAGCATCTCATCTAACCCCCTCCATATCATAGGCTTCCAGTATAGTACAATAGTTACTTTTTGGGCACACACATTCCAGAAAGGCATCTAGTCTTCAATCAATGACATCAAGAGTTGGAGAATCCACCACTTTCCCTTTTAGTGAGTGCCAGGGGGCTCCATTTCCCCTTCCACTAGCTCCCCATTTACAGTGAGCCAGAGCAGTACCTGCAGTAGGGAGAGGGAGTTGCTAAGGCCTCAGAGGAACAGCCCCTGCAGTGTCTCAGGCACATGGCGTAAGTGCCGGATGATGCGGAGCTGGTGCATCCCTTTGGCCGTGACGTCCTCCTCCTGCAAGGGAACGAGAACCCTTTCAGAGACTCAAATGCCCCGAGGAATCAGGGGCAATTAAGGACACCTGGAACCAGTAGTATTTCCACCCAGCACCTGCCCACCACTGAGGGATGAATTCACCTCCTGAACCCCAGAATGGAGTCGTCTTCTCCTTTCTAGTAATCTCCAGTGCCAACCCCCGTCCTTGTAGGGTGAGCTCCTGCTACCTCCTGCTCAGTGCCCTTCACAGATATTCCACCTCCAAACCACAGCTCAAGTCATCAGAACCCTCTTCTCCACCCCGACACAGGTTGGGCTGGGAGGCGGCTCTAACAGGGTGTGCAGGAGGGATTCTGACAGCAGTGAAGTAGGTTGCAGGGAGGTTGAGATCTTGACCCAAGTCATCCCAGACACTAATGCTAAGTCACACAATGGCAGCATCTACTGTCAGTGGGGTCCAAGCACTATTTCAACCCCACAGTTTTGGATCAACTCCCCAGAAGGGGAGGAGAAGAGAACCATCAGCACCACACACACACACACACACACACACCACTCCTGGTGGTGTGAGGGGAACAAGAGAAAGGACAAAAGAAGTAAGAGATGAAGAGAAAGGAAGGAGGGATGGAGGAAAAGGGAAAAGGAAAAGGACAAACCCTAATGTCCCCATGCCGGACATCAGGAATGGTAACATACATAAGCCAGTATGTGAACACTTCAATCTCCCTGGTCATTCTATTACAGATTTAAAAGTCACTATCATGAACAAAAAAAACTTCAGAAACAGACTTCAAAGAGAAACAGCAGAACTAAAATTCATTTGCAAATTCAACACCATTAATCTGGGCTTGAATAGGGACTGGGAGTGGCTGGCTCACTACAGAAGCAGCTTTTCCTCTCCTGGAATTGACACCTCCTCATCTATTATTGGGAGTGGACTACATCCACCCTGATTTTTGAATTGGCCCTGTCAACACTGGTTCTCCACTTGTGAAGTAACTCCCTGCTCTCCATGTGTCAGTATATAATGCCTGCATCTGTAACTTTCACTCTATGCATCCGAAGAAGTGAGGTTTTTACTCACGAAAGCTTATGCCCAAATAAATCTGTTAGTCTTTAAGGTGCCACCAGACTCCTTGTTGTTTTTGTAGATACAGACTAACATGGCTACCCCCTGATACTTGACACCATGCAAGGCACTAAATGTAGCCGTATGGAGTGGAAATCCATCAACCTCAACAAAAAACTTGCACAGATACAGACAGACATCATCTTCCTCTCCAAATGCAAACAGATGGACATCATACCAAAAGGACTGAAGGTAAAAAAATCCATTGCAATCAACATACTACACTGAGTATGGTGAGAGATTGTGCCACACACTCTCTCAAAGAAACTGAGGAACCACCTGATCAGCATCCTGTACAGCAGACAGGAGAAGATCAAGAATGAGCTCTCAGAACTGGAGACTCTCATACAATACCAGCCTTCTACACAAACTTCCACGTGGCTGGACTTTACAAAAATGAGACAAGCCATTTACAATGCACACTTCACTTCTCTACAGAGGAAAAAGGACTGTAAGTTATCTAAACTAATACCTGCCACTAGGGGCTATAACAATGGTACCCTCAACTCATCTAACAACATTGTCAATCTTTCCAACCACACGCTTAGCCCAGCAGAAGAGTCTGTCCTATCTCGGGGACTCTCTTTCTGTCCCACCGTCCCCACGAACATGATACAGTTCTGCGGTGATCTGGAAGCCTACTTTCCTCGTCTCCGACTCAAGGAATATTTTCAACGCACCACTGAACAGTGCACTGACCCACAGGAACCCTCCTACCAACACTACAAAAAGAAGAATTCTGCGTGGACTCCTCCTGACGGTCGAAATGACAGACTGGACCTCTACATAGAGTGTTTCCGCAGACGTGCACAGGCTGAAATTGTGGACAAACAACATCACTTGTCCCATAACCTCAGCCGTACAGAACGCAATGCCATCCACAGCCTCAGAAACAACTCTGACATTATCATCAAAGGGGCTGACAAAGGAGGTGCTGTAGTCATAATGAACAGGTCAGATTATGAACAGGAGGCTGCCAGGCAACTCTCCAAGACCACATTCTACAGGCCACTATCCTCTGATCCCACTGAGGAATACCAAAAGAAACTACACCATCTGCTCAAGAAACTCCCAGCTACAGTACGGGAACAAATCTACATGGACACACCCCCAGAACCCCGACCAGGGGTATTCTATCTGCTACCCAAGATCCATAAACCCGGAAACCCTGGACGCCCCATCATCTCAGGCATTGGCACTCTGACGGCAGGATTATCTGGCTATTTGGCCTCTCTCCTCAGGCCCTATGCTACCAGCACTCCCAGCTATCTTCGAGACACCACCAACTTCCTGAGGAAACTACAATGCATTGATGTTCTTCCTGGAAACACCATCCTGGCCACCATGCATGTAGAAGCACTTTATACCAATATTCTACATGAGGATGGACTACAAGCTGTCAGGAACAGTATCCCTGATGAGGCCACAGCAAGCCTGGTGGCTGAGCTTTGTGACTTTGTCCTCACCCACAACCACTTCAGATTTGGGGACAACTTATACCTTCAAGTCAGTGGCACTGCTATGGGTACTCGCATGGCCCCACAGTATGCCAACATTTTTATGGCTGACTTAGAACAACGCTTCCTCAGCTCTCGTCCCCTAGTGCCCCTCCTCTACTTGCGCTACATTGACGACATCTTCATCATATGGACCCACGGAAAGGAGGCCCTTGAAGAATTCCACCTGGACTTCAACAATTTCCACCCCACCATCAACCTCAGCCTGGACCAGTCCACACAAGAGATCCACTTCCTGGACACTACAGTACAAATAAGTGATGGTCACATAAACACCACCCTATACCGGAAACCTACTGACCGCTATACGTACCTACATGCCTCCGGCTTCCATCCAAGACACATCACACGATCCATTGTCTACAGCCAAGCCCTAAGATACAACCGAATTTGCTCCAACCCCTCAGACAGAGACAAACACCTACAAGATCTTTATCAAGCATTCGTAAAACTACAATACCCACCTGGGGAAGTGAGGAAACAGATTGACAGAGCAAGACGGGTACCCAGAAATCACCTACTACAGGACAGGCCCAACAAGGACAATAACAGAACACCACTGGCCATCACATACAGCCCCCAGCTAAAACCTCTCCAGCGCATTATCCACGATCTACAACCTATCCTGGAAAATGATCCCTCACTCTCACAGACCTTGGGAGGCAGGCCAGTCCTCGCTTACAGACAACCCCCCAACCTGAAGCAAATACTCACCAGCAACTACACACCACACCACAGAAACACCAACCCAGGAACCTATCCCCGTAGCAAACCTCGTTGCCTACTCTGTCCCCATATCTACTCTGGCAACAGCATCAGAGGACCCAACCACATCAGCCACACCATCAGGGACTCATTCACCTGCACATCCACTAATGTCATATATGCCATCATGTGCCAGCAATGCCCCTCTCCCATGTACATTGGCCAAACCGGACAGTCCCCCCGCAAAAGAATAAATGGACACAAATCGGACATCAGGAGTGGTAACATACATAAGCCAGTAAGTGAACACTTCAATCTCCCTGGTCATTCTATTACAGATTTAAAAGTCACTATCATTGAACAAAAAAACTTCAGAAACAGACTTCAAAGAGAAACAGCAGAACTAAAATTCATTTGCAAATTCAACACCATTAATCTGGGCTTGAATAGGGACTGGGAGTGGCTGGCTCACTACAGAAGCAGCTTTTCCTCTCCTGGAATTGACACCTCCTCATCTATTATTTGGAGTGGACTACATCCACCCTGATTTTTGAATTGGCCCTGTCAACACTGGTTCTCCACTTGTGAAGTAACTCCCTGCTCTCCATGTGTCAGTATATAATGCCTGCATCTGTAACTTTCACTCTATGCATCCGAAGAAGTGAGGTTTTTACTCACGAAAGCTTATGCCCAAATAAATCTGTTAGTCTTTAAGGTGCCACCAGACTCCTTGTTGTTTTCCTAATATCCCCAGTGATTCTACGGGACAAAATCCCAGGGAGGGAATAAAATTCTGCCACCTTAAACTAGTGTTTTCCATGCCTAGAATTCAGATGGCACCAGGTGGATCAGCCTGAACAGGTTACAAACCTCTCCGAGGCACTTACTTTCTCAACAGGGACTTCTGTTTTCTAGTAAAATGGGTAAAAGGAAAGGAGAAAACTCGAAAGAGGCTCCTGCTCACACTCACATATGTGAACCCTAATACTCTCTCAGTCCTCAAAGAGAGCTCGAGAAGGAGACTTGCTGAAGCAAAGCCACAGGGGTCTCTGAGGTTTCCCTGGCCCTGCGCCCCTGTTTTGCCTGGCTGATGTGAGCATCTCTCTCTGAGGTCACCACCTCCCTAACAACTTTGACCAATAGGCTGAGCTCCTGCAAAAGGCCTTTGTGATGTCACTGCCACACCCACCCATCCCCTGAAGTGCTAATGTCCTGCTGCTGGCCTGACACTTTGGAGGTTTGAGCTACTCTCTGTGGATCACCCCACTCAATGCGTCTTCATTCTAGGAAGCAAGCCGGTTAGACAGTAAAACATTAGAGGCTGCTCCCAATGCTACACTCAGTGTTTCCAAAATTAATACACTTTATGGCCAGAAGAGACCTTTAGAGCATCTCATCTAACCCCCTGCATATCATAGGCTTCCTGTATAGGACAATAGTTACTTTTTGGGCACAAACATTCCAGAAAGGCATCTAGTTTCATTCAATGACTTCAAGAGATGGAGAATCCACCACTGTCCCTTTCACTGAGTGCCAGGTGGCTCCATTTCCCCTTCCACTAGCTCCCCATTTACAGTGAGCCAGAGCAGTACCTGCAACAGAGAGCGGGAGTTGCTGAAGGCCTCAGAGGCACAACCCCTGCAGTGTCTCAGGCACCTGGCGCAAGTGATGGATGATGCGGAGCTGGTGCCTCACTTTGGCCGTGACGCCCTCCTGCTGCAAGGGAATGAGAACCTGTCAGACTCAAACGCCCCGAGGAATCAGGGGGAATTAAGGGCACCTGGAACCAGCAGTATTTCCACTCAGCACCTGCCCAACACTGAGGGATGAATTCACCTCCTGAATCCCAGAATGGAGTCTTCTTGTCCTTTCTAGTAACCTCCAGTGCCAATCCCCCTCCTTCTAGGGTGAGCTCCTGCTACCTCCCCCTCAGTGTCCTTGACAGCTGTTCCACCTCCAAACCACAGCTTGAGTCATCAGAAACCTCTTCTAGACCCCCACCAAGGTTGGGCTGGGAGGCGGGTCTAGCAGTGGGGGCAGGAGGGATTCTGGCAGCAGTGAAGTGGGTTGCGGGGAGGTTGAGATCTTGCCCAAGTCATCCGAGACACTAACGCTAAGCCACAGGATGGCAGCATCTAGTGTCTGTGGAGTCCAAGCACTATTTCAACCCCACAGTTTTGGATGAACTTCCCACAAGAGGAGGTGAAGATCATCCCCAGCAACACACACACACACACACACACACACACACACACACACACACACACCACTCCTGGTGGTGGGAGGGGAACAGGAGAAAGGACAAAATAAGTAAGAGATGAAGAGAAAGGAAGGAGGGATGGTGGAAAAGGTAAAACGAAAAGGACAAACCCTAATGTCCCCAGTGATTCCACGGGACAAAATCCCGTGTGGACTACAAAATTCTGTCACCTTGAACTAGTGTTTTCCATGCCTAGAATTCAACGGGCACCAGGTGGATCAGACTGAACAGGTTCAAAAGCCTCTTGGAGGCTCTTACCTTCTAAACAGGGACGTCTGTTTTCTAGTAAAATCAGTAAAAGGGAAGGAGAAAACTCGAAAGAGGCTCCTGCTCTCACTCACATACGTGAACCCTAATACTCTCTCAGTCCTCAAAGAGAGACCTCGAGAAGGAGACTTGCTAAAGGAAAGCCACAGGGGTCTCTGAGGTTTCCCTGGCCCTGCGCCCCTGACTGATGTCAGCATCTCTCTCTGAGGTCACCACCTCCCTAACACCTTTGACCAATACGCTGAGATACTGCATGTAGCGGGGCGGCCTGGCTCCCAGGCGCCCCAGGAAGTCAAGGCCACCGCGGCCTGTCCCCACCCCCCGGAAGTCAAGGGGCGGGACAGGAAGTATAAAGGCCAAGCCACAGCGCTCAGTAGCTGGCCGGCAGCGGGAGAGGACAGACGCTGGTGCCCGAGCTCCCGCGGACCTGAGCCTGCCGAGAGCCCGGTATCCTGAGGAACGGTCTGAGCTTCCCCCCGCCAAGGGCCCAGAGGGAGTGACAGACCTACCTGCTGCTCGGGGCCCGGAGCAGCCCATGATCTGCGACCCAGCGGACGGAACTCAGGAGGAACAGGTACCCATGGAGGAGGAGATGGGAAGTGGCCAGGGGATAGCAGACCCCGAACCCATGTCAGTGTGTTGCGGTCAGGATCCCCACTGACTGCGCGGCAGACGGACTGCTGCGGATAGGGCCCCGGGCTGGAACACAGTGGAGTGGGTGGGCCTGTGTTCCCCCTTGCCACCCCGTGCTGGGTGGCAGTCTCTCCTCCTCCTTGTCCAAGGGGCCTGGGCCTCTGACTGACGATTGGTTTGCTGCCCCGCCCTGACCTAGGGCCTGGGCTAACCCAAACTGACCCAGCTCCTGCTACAAGGCCTGGGCCGCTGACTGACTACTGGTTTGTTCCCCGCCCTGACCCAGGGCCGGAGCTGTTGATTGTGTGCTCAGTCCCTGCATAAGGGCCTGAGCTCTGAACTGTTGATTGTGTGCTCAGTCCCTGCACAAAGGCCTGAGCGCCGAACTGCTAATTGTGTGCTCAGCCCCTACCCAAAGGTCTGGGCCCTAGACTGTTATTTGCTTTGTAGCGGGGCGGCCTGGCTCCCAGGTACCCCAGGAAGGGACGAGCCCCACCCCGGAACTACTACACTGCAAAAGGCCTTTGTGATGTCACTGCCACACCCACCCATCCCCGGAAGTGCTAATGTCCTGCTGCTGGCCTGACACTTTGAAGGTTTCAGCTACTCTCTGTGGATCACCCCACTCGATGCGTCTTCATTCTAGGAAGCAAGCCAGCTAGACAGTAAAGCATCAGAGGCTGCTCCCAATGCTACACTCAGTGTTTCCAAAATTACTACACTTTATGGCCAGAAGAGACCTTTAGAACATCTCATCTAACCTCCTGCATATCATAGGCTTCCTGTATAGTACAATAGGTACTTTTTGGGCACACACATTCCAGAAAGGCATCTAGTCTTCATGAAATGACATCAAGAGATGGAGAATCCACCACTTTCCCTTTTACTGAGTGCCAGGGGGCTCCATTTCCCCTTCCACTAGCTCCCCATTTACAGTGAGCCAGAGCAGTACCTGCAGCAGGGAGCGGGAGTTGCTGATGGCCTCAGAGGCACAGCCCCTGCAGTGTCTAAGGCACCTGGCACAAGTGCCGGATGATGCGGAGCTGG
>NW_027053747.1:0-23000 GCF_011386835.1 Chrysemys picta bellii | reverse complement strand
AACGTGAACTTCTATCATAACCAGCTACAGTCTCATGCACTGCACTCTCTCCACAGCCCACACTAAGCATTCGTCCAAAGGGGAGGAGTAATCTTGGGGGACTAGGTCAGGGAGTGTACATCAAAAAATGCTGACCATGCTCTTGACTCAGGCGTCTCTCACAATGTCCCACAGTAGTCCAGCTGCCATGGGATTTGTGGAGTGTTAGATCTATAGGTTTGCAAGGAAAGTCTGGAATGAGTGAAAAAGTTGCACATCAGAATTCTGCTCTGGGCTGATAGTTGCAAGGTATCTGGTTTTCGACTGAAACGCCCGGTCGAAAAGGACCCTGGCAGCTCCGGTCGGCACTGCTGTTGGCAGCTCCCTGCCTGGCTCCGCACAGCTCCCGGGAAGTGGCCAGCATGTCTGGCTCCTAGGTGAAGGGGCAGCTAGGGAAGCGCCGTGTGCTGCCCCTGCCTGCAGGCGCCACCCTGAGTGCCGGCTTCGCAGCTTCCATTGGCCAGAAACCATGGCTACTGGGAGCTGCGGGGGTAGCGCCTGCGGGCAGGGCAACACACGGAGCCCTCTGGCTGCACCTCCACCAGGAGCCAGAGGGACATGTCGCCGCTTCCCAGGAGCCGAGTGAGGTCAGCGATGCCCAGAGCCCGCACCCCTCACCCCCTCCCACACTCCAATCCTCTGCTCCAGCTCTGAGCCCCCTCCAGCACCCAAACTCCCTCCCAGAGCCTACACCCTGCACACCCTCCCACATGCCAACCCCCTGCCCCACCCAGGAACACCCTCCCGCATCCTGAACACCTCGGATCCACCCCGGAGCCTCCTCCCATACCCCAAAACCCTCATCCCCACCCCCACCCGAGAGCCCGCACCCCCAGCAAGAGCCCATATCCCCTCCCACACTCCGAACCCCTCAGCCCCACCTCCTAGCCCCCTCCTGCACCCCAATCCCCTCATCCTCCGCCCCACCCCAGAGCCCACATCCTAACCTTCTGCCCCAGCCTGGTGAAAATGAAATATATTGTGTATAGTGAGACCTCATTGGAAGGAAAGGAAATTAATTCACATAAACAGGGGGTTGGATATGAATTTTCAGTGTAGTTAATGTCCTCATTTTGAACTCAAGTAAGTGAGCATTTGCTTATCATTTGAGTATGCAGCAGATCTGCAGCAGTGGCCCTGTTTGCCTTTCCCAGGAGAGGAATAGCTCCCACTGAAGTTAATAAGAGTTACTCCTGTTCTGCAGGGAGAGAGCGGTCATTGGAGAATATATATTAGCGCAATTAAACATGTTCAGAGCAACCAGACCCAAGCTGCTATGGATCATGGAGCCTCTTGAGGGAAAAGACACAAAATCAAATCAACATGCCTGAGAAAAAACAATGAAAATCAAATTTTCAAGAGCGTGTTCCAAAGTGTCACCCTTGCAATTGTTCATACTCCCCCTCCCATGCTCCATCTTCACAAATATGCATTTGCATATGTAAATTGAGAAGCTGCACAGCTATTTAGCTAATGTGCATATGCAAATGTAAACACAATTTTGTTGGCACAGTTTCAGAGCCCACGCTGGAAAATGCGGGCCTGAATGTTAGCAGGTACAAGGCTGGGAAACTTGTACAACTCGTGTCTAGTGAATAAGCAGAGGACCCTTATGTCTCCAGGGTTGTAAGTACGGCAGCTTTCACAAGCACTAAATTCCCACGAAAAATTTTAATAAAAATATTATTTTTGAAAACCCAATTTATTTTCATTATTTCTTAACAAGCTGATGTTTGTTTCAGGCAGGATTTCAGCTGGCAAAAATGTTGAGATCTTGGAAGCCAGACAAAATATTTTGCTGTTGTTTTAAGTGTAACGTATTTGTCAATATTTCTAGAATGGTGAAAAATGTCACTTAATTCAGGATAATTAGTGGGAGGCACAGATTATAAATACAGGGCCTGATCCAAAGCCCATTGACTTCCATGCTTTTCAGACTCTTGAATGGTTTTTCTGTTGATTTCAATTGGCAAGGCATTAGGCCCCAAAAAGCATTTGATGTAGGCTCTTAAGGCACTCTCTTTTATGGAACGGTGGCTGCCCAGTTCATTTGTGACTGAGTCAAGCAGTTCACTTTAAGAAAAGGGGGCAGATCCTGAGCGGGTGCTAATTGTCACAGATCCATTATGGTCAGGGGAGTTATTACCATTTGAAATAGCTGAGCATCTTTCCCAAAGTGTAAAATGTTTTATCAAGTTGATGGTGAGCAAGAGAATGCAATATTGATGAACGTCACGCAGTGCCGAGCCAGGTTCTTTGTAGCAGCATTGCGCTTATACAGATCCCAATTCTGTTCTTGCAGATGTCAAGTTTTATCACTGAAAGATTTGTCATTGATTCTCTTGAGAGCAGCATCAGTCCGGCCGTATGCTGAATTGTCCCTGGATTCCTAGATAGGCTCCTGGACAATGCCCATGTAATAGGGTTTCGTGCAGGGTGGGGTAGGGAGGTGAATTTCACTCAGAGAGAACTGCAGTTGAATATCAGTTTTCTCTGTGAACAGAGAATGAGACCTTCTCGTAACAAAATACCTTTTGCCTTTTCCTATGTGAGTCTAGATTTTTTTCTGCAGGTTTATTTCTGTTGTGAAAGGGGCAAGAACATCTCAATCCTTATGTTCTTTTCCAGGGCGGTAAAGAAACAGCTTATTTTAAGCATTTTCTTTTATCTTGCAAATCCCATTCTAAAGGATACCTGTACCTGAAGTGCTGCTGTTCAGGGGCTGTAGCTCAGTTGCGACATTGAAATGGAAAGTATAGTTTCTTCTTGCCAATGTCCTAAAGTGACCATTTGGGGAGGATGGAGGCATGGAAAAGCAGAGGGCACAAATGGCACGGGGACATGCTCTCTGACTGAGATAATTGGATCTTTCTTTCTGGAAACTGGTAAATCTGCTTAAGTGAAGGGGTTTCTCTGGTTCTTCCCAGCTTTTTGAAAGCATACTTTACAGTAAAGGAAGCAGGAATCCTTTATAATTACGTTAGTAGTGAAAAACAGCCAAACTGTAAAAATGCAAATAAGGACTAAGTCATCAAGACACATATTTATTTAACTAAGACCTTAATGTAGAATTGAAAATCTCCATGTATTCCATCAATAAAAGAAACCAAATGTACCAGGTAGAAAGATTTAATTTCCAATTAGATTATTCCAGTACAATCAAAGACAGGCAAGTGGGGAGTTAGGCAAAGAACACTAGAGCATTTCTAATCAGAAAGTTCACTTCTAGGCTTCTAGGCCCTTTCTGGCTGAGCAGTACTGTATAGCAAACTCGTTAAGAGAGCTTCTTTCCCATTTCAGTTATTGATATGTAACCTTTTTGTTGTGTTTGTACAGCCCCTAGCACAATGACGGTCCTGGTCCATCATTAGGGATCTTAGGCACTATTGAAATTCAGATGATGGGGAAGGATAATGAGTACGTTCAGATTAACTAAGAACCAACCTAAGAATCTATCACTGCATTTGAACCCAAATCTATACCGAGTCTTTTGTTTGATTTCGAAAATGTTTGGATGACTCTGTGTCTGTGTGGGGGGGTGGGGGAAGGTGTGTGTGTGTGTGCGCGCACCTGCCCACTGTAGCTATGAGCACCTTGTGCACATATGCCTGGAATTCTTCAGCCCACAGGGTCTGTACACGCGCACGTACAGCCTCATATCCCCTACAGTCAGTCTATAAAAGGCAGAGCATTCCCAACTGCCACTCAGTTCCTGCTCATGCCTCTTGTAGCAAGGTGGTGCCGTGACATCCTCCTGCATCCCTGTTGCTCAGATAGTTTAGAGTGTTGTTAGTGAACGGTTATGGGAAGTCTGACATCCTTAGCAAGTGTGCCACTTGTACTTCTTTTTCTAAGCACACACAGAAGGCTTGCAATGCCCGTTTAAATTGATTCTTGGTAGAAAAAATCTGTCTGACTCTGAGGTACCCCCTTGGGAATGGTCTCTGCCTGCTTTGAAGTCAGTTTCCCTGGCTACAAGAGACATGAGTCTGGGAACTAAGAAATTGGCTGGTTCTAAGAGACCTCATGCTGCTAGCAAACACTCTGAGCCTTCTCATCAGCGCTCTTCTGGTGAGTCAGTGGCCCCTGCTGCCCAAGGCAGGAAAGAACAAAGATCTCCAGGAAGGGCTCAGCACTGATCACCATCTCCAGTACTGACCAAGAAGAAGGCTGAGCGTTGTAATGATGGCAGACTCCTTTGAAACTGCAACAGTACCATGAGTCTTCTAAGACTGTGGGATTGTGTTCCTCAGCGGTGTACTACATCCTGCACCTTCGGTGACCAGCATTACTTCCTCGGTTCCATTGTCATCGATGCTGTATACCTCCTAGTTGTCAGTACTACATCTGGACTTGACTTTTTCTGGGGCTCTAGCGCTGGTACTTGTCATCATGGTACCACTGTTGGTATGGCCCTTACACTTATTCTGGAACTGGAATCCCCATTGTCAGATATCTCTCCTTTGTCTGCTGTATCCAGAACTCTTCTGGGCACGGGAGCCTACATTACTGAAGAAGAAAATATCTGTCTATCCTTGACGACACTGGTGGCTACCTCTCATGTGAAATCCGAGGCTCTTCATTCTATATTTTAGGGATGTGCTCCTCCACTAGAGGATTTTTTTCATTGGCATCCTCATCTCTGTATAGTAATAGGCGTTCTTCTAGGAGGTCTCCACCTTCACCTAGACTAATTCTTGAGAGTGGCTTTGAAGAAAGTCCCTATTGCTGCAGAGCAAATGCTTCAGAGATGTCTCACTCTCCCTGGTTTCTATCTTTGTGGTATCATATGCCCTTCTCTTATGCGGCACATGTTGGCCTCTGTAGAACCCTCAGCATCTTCTGTCTGCTCCTTCCTTATTCAGCTTCATTGAGGTTTAGAGTAAAGTTGACTGCTTCTAAGAATCTTGCTAGGGATCATCAATCATCCCAGCAGAAACTCCTATAAACTGGTTACCAGCATATTAAAGTGAGGAGGAAGACCTTGTGGAAGAATATAATGATCAGCCTATCCCTCTCTAGACATATCCTCATCATCACCTGATAAGGCTGTGTCTTCACTACACATGTGCAGTATAGAGGACTTCAGAGACTTCCAGGATCTCTTTAAAAGGATGACAAACACCATAGAGATGCCCCTGGAGGTTGTCCAGGAGAGATCTCATAAATTGTTTGACATTCTGCACCCAGTAGCCCAGGGTTGTTCAGCCATTCCTGTTAATGAAGGCATTCTCGAACCTGCTAAGGATTTATGGCATATATCTTGGCCACATCCAAGGTTTGGGCTACACTGAAAAATTATATGAGCATAACTGCGTCTGTCAGGGGCATGAATAAAACACTCCTGACCAATGTAGCTATGCTGACAACACCCTAGCTTAGACACAGCTATGTTGACATAAGGAGGCTTCCGTCGACATAACTAACTTTGTTTGGGAAGGTGGTGTTCCTACAGAAAAACTCCTTCGGTCAGTATAGGGCAGGGGTAGGCAACCTATGGCACGTGTGCCAAAGGTGGCATGCAAGCTGATTTTTAGTGGCACACACTGCCCGGATGCTGGCCACCGGTCTGGGGGGCTCTGCATTTTAATTTAATTTTAAATGGAGCTTCTTAAACATTTTAAAAACCTTATTTACTTTACATACAACAATAGTTTAGTTATATATTATAGACTTATAGAAAGAGACCTTCTAAAAACGTTAAAATGTATTACTGGCACGTCAAACCTTAAATTAGAGTGAATAAATGAAGACTCGGCACAACACTTCTGAAAGATTGCCGACCCCAATATAGGGCCTATAGACTCTGTCTACACTATGGGGCTATGCCCACATAGCTATCCCAGTATAGCCTTTGTAGTGTAGACATAACCTAAGAGGGCAAATCAGAAGTACAAAATTCCTCCTAAGGGATAGGAATACTTTTGTACATACCTGGTACCTAGATCATTGAATGTAACAGCAGCTCACAAAAATTTAACTTTCACAAGCTCCTAGGGGTAAAGAACTTATAACAACTCAATGCCCCATTCACAAATATGAAGGGGCATCACAACAATACGCTCTGCTACTCTAGATGCAATTATTTGGCTTAACCATCTAAATGTGAAAGTATAGTTGTTGCTTTACATTTACATCAGCCATACGAAGAAGAAGAAGGAGTCAAAGAAGATGGATCTGCTGGGGAGGAAGGTTTATTCATCTGCTACTTTTCAGTTTTGTATAGTCAATTGTCACATTTTGCTGGCTAAATATGAATTTATGCAATGGGACAAGGTTTTACAACTGTCCAAGAGATCAGAAATGAATTGAAGGCAGTGGCTTCAGAAGGCCAGTTAATGATGAAGACAGCTCTGCAGGCCTCATTGGATGCCTCTGGCACTGCAACCAGGTCTATGGCCACAGCAGTCACTACAAGAAGAACATTTTGATTGCAGTCATCCCAAAAGAGGATCAGGCCACTATTGAAGACCTGCCTTTCGAAGGCCATGACCTTTTAAATTCAGGAACTGATGAAGCACCTCATACTCTGACGGACTGCAGGACAATGCCTCTAGCTCTCTACACACCATCACAGAAAGGGAAGCACACCAGAACTGAGTCAGCCTCCAGTCAGAGGCCTCCCTTTCCTTCTATGAGTACCAACAAAGGGCTCCTGATTTTTCTAGGAGAAGGCCTTGCTTCCAGAAGGAGAGGGGCAGTCCTTCTACAGTGACAGCACACTCATCTTTGGCACAGAGCTCACAGGTTTGATGCTGTGGTCAAGAGTCCTCGACCAGTGAAAGACGATCTTCACCCCTTCTATACTCCCCTTGGCACCCACCTTTCATTTTTTGCGGCTGCCTGGGTTGCAATTACCACCCAGCACTGGCTCTTAGAAATCATCTGTAAAGGATAATCTGTATAATATTAGTCTATGTCAACTCCCTGTCAGGAGTTTTTGTTTTAATAATTATTGGTTCACTTAGAATTTGTAGTTTTTGTGCCCTTTTTAAAAAACAAACAAACAAGCGCATCTGTATTTCAGGTGCTCTGATATTTCCACCATAAACAATAAGTGGGTGAGCCCTAAATATATGCGGGTCTGATTCCCATTTACAATACTGGCAATGTAAATGGGCCTTAGTGGAAATGAGACTTAGGACAATGTAGTGAATCACAGAATCTTAGAAGCAAAGAGCCAGATTCTGCTCTTACACCAGTGTAAATCCATAGTAACTCCCCTGACATTAATGGAATTACCGTGTTGTAAAACTAGTGTGAAATCAGAATAAGGCCCCTAGTAATTAGATTGGAAGGACCTTCCGTATTGGGCTTAAAAATCAAATATAGTCTCCAATTTTGTGCCTTTAATTTTGTGATTCAGGAGAAGGACAGATACCTTTGACACTTTGCCTAGGTTTTAATTTTTGGTTCCCTGGTTTCCATTTTTGTGCTTTTCTTTACAAGGAGTAGACTTGGTTTGGGCCTCACCCAATGCCCAATAAGAATCTTTCCTTGGCCTTCAATGGACTTTGGATTCGGCCCTTTGTACTTGAAGGAAAGACAAAATAGCTAGTCTAAAAGAATGGCTCTGATTGTTTCTAACTAAGCAAATGAAAAACAGTAGATTATATAATGTAGAGCAAACACACTGCACAGTGATTAAACTCTGTACCTCATCATAAGATCAACAGAGTATTTAATGAACCAGTACATCCAAAACCCATTAAAAGAGACTTTTTTAAAAAGCAGTATGATTTGTTTTCCTTTGGTTTACATCAACTATTTCTGCCTTTTTAAAAGGGAACAATCTTAATTGGAAAGCTGATTTTTATTCCTTCATTGGCAAAAGTCTGACTCCAAGTCAGAAGACTACAGCAAGTCCCACACCTCAAGTCCATGGCTATACAGACCACATAGATAGAATCAACTGTGTGATCTCACCCCTCTTCTGCCTTCCTTCATGCACTGCTTTCTAGACCAATAGAGAGAAACGTAAGGAGGGTTTTAAAGCTTAAGATGCACCAAGAGGATACCTCTGAAAGAAGGAGAAGAAAATCACTAGAAAATGAGTAGCGATTTGTTTGGCTTCCTGCTTACTGCAGTGCCAATTTATAGGTCTCATAAACCACCTGGGAGACTTGAGCCATTCCTTGTTTTCAGCTCTGGTAAGGATAGAGATTGCAGTAAATGCTCTCAGTCTTTACACAACGAGGTTCTTTTCTTCAGCCCACAATTCAAGCATCTCTGCATATTTTCCATCTATTTTGTGGTCAAAGGAATAGTGAAAATAGAGAATATTTTAAGCATAAAATAGTCTATGAGAAATGCACAGCTATTGGGTAATTGTTTACAATTTATGGGGGCAAAACCCTCAAAGAAATAATCATAAATGTGAGTAACAAACATTCTTTGCAGGTTTTACAGATAAGAAATTATATTTAGGGACATAGTCTTGCTGGTATTGTAAAGAAACAGGGAACTAACTGCAAACTAGCAGGGCCGACGAGGGTGGGGAAAGCCGGTACAAATTACTGGGGCCCGGCGGTCTGGAAGGGGGCCCCGGGCCCAGCTTCCCACCCCCTTCGTCGGCCCTGTTTAGCTGGTCTGCCCTTGCTGGGGGGCCCCCGAAAAATTTTTCACCGGGGCCCGAACCCATTCTCGGGGGCCCTGCAAACTAGTAGTTTGAACGGTGGGAAAGGAAGAAGTACAGTATAAGTATAAGTCACTGTAGGAGCCCGTTTGTCCCCTGTGGTGCTTGAGATGAAGATGGTCTCAGATTGTGAGCAATGAATAATTCTACCCAGCAACATATTTGTTCATAGAGTCCCGGCATCCTCTAACTTTAGGATCAACTGGTAATTTTGTTAATTAGCTTGCTTCTTCTAGATCGTGAGCAGAGTTAGGCCAATGTTGTGTGCTTTTGGAAATCCCACCCTTGAAAAACTGTTCTGTTAGGAATGTGATCACAGAAGACATTTTAGGAGGGGTAGCATTGGGAAGAACTAAACCCAGAGTTCACTCTGGCTCTGTGCTTTCATTAACTTGTAGTGTGAAGCATTTGTCATGTGCTGGGTTCAGAGCACTTTGGTTTGATACAGCTTAACTAGGAGACTGGGAGCAGGTGTCATGTCAGAAAATATTTGGGGCAACAAAAATATATACACTCACATTAAAAGATGAGACAGCTGCAAAGCCACTGTGTCAAGCCACAAACTCCTGCTGAGTTTAACTCTTTGTGTTAAGTGCAAAATATTTAAATTCCTTCAGCCACAATGCTGATTCTGACAGATATTAGGGTGGTTATTTATTACCATAATTTGTGTTTCGAGGCCAAGGTTTCTCCTTTAGATGGTGTGACGCCTAGTTCAGGGCCAAATACTGTCACCAGTGCACTGTCTGAATAGCTGGGGCGTGTACTTGGGTCCGTGAAGAGTATCTCCATGGCTGTGTCTAGGGCTGCCTTTGTGGTTGCATCATGACCCTTCCATGGGTGGATTGATCAGAGGATCCATAGTGGTGTATCAGCTGACCCCACCTTGCCCACTCTGTCAGCCATCCATGCTCCACCCAGTAGTCAGTGCACAAGGCATCACTGCAGAGAACTGCTCCATGTCATGCAGGAGATGCTGTTCTCACGGGTGGACTCTGGGGTTACTGCTCTGCCCTGTGTAATGGCACTGTGACTCCTTTGTTACTGCTGTGGAAGGATGGGAAGGTTGACCCCACAGCTGTAACTTGCTCTGCAACATTGTCTTTGATTACTTTGATTACAGGAAACATTTAATTAAATACAAGTGTTATATAATCAGGGCCGGCTTTAGGACCCGTGGGGCCCAGTTCGAATACCCGGCGGCAGTCCGGGACTTCGGTGGCACTTTGGCGATGGGGGGTCCGCTCCGCGTCTTCTGCGGCACTGAAGGATCCCCCGCCGCCGAAATGCTGCCAAAGATCCCGGAGCGGACCGCCACCAGGTGAGTAAAAAAATTAAAAAGGCGCTTATGGCGCGAGGCCCTCTTAGGTGTGGGCGCGGGGCCCGATTCCGGAGAATCAGAGGAATCGGCCTAAAGCCGGCCCTGTATATAATGCTCTTTCTGGTACAGTGTGTTGCTTACCTGACCGAGCAGAACTCCTAAGAGGGAAGGATTATACTCTTGTGAGATGAAGCCTGAATTGCAGGAGGGTTGGAATTGCTTTGGAGTAAAAGCAAAGCCTTTCACCTCTGGTTTCAAACACAGCTGAGGTGCGCAGTAGCTGAAAGTTGTTGCCACCCAGTAGCTGTTTGGTATCCTTTGAGTGTTGTGGGCTCAGTCCATTTCCTCATGGAAAAACGTCCACTTCACAAAAACTACCATCACAAGCAGCGATAATTAGCAATCCCTGCAGATAGGTGAGAACCTACTGGCCATGGAGACTATGATACACTCTTTTCCCTGGAGGTAGTTCCTTCGGGTCAGGGTTCAGGCACATTGGTATAGCAACACAAGCCAGCTTCTACAACCACCAGGGCTGTACCTATTCCAGGTCATTTAGGTGTATTACAGTAGTGCCTAGAGAGCCTCAGCTGAAATGGGGCCCCATTGTGCTAGGTGCTGTACATACATATAGGATAAAAAAGTCCCTGCCCCCAAGAGCTTATATTTTAAATAGACAAGGGAGATAAAGGAGATAAAATTACCTTCATGTTATGAATGGGGAATGGGGTCACAGAGAGATTACGTGCTTTGACCAAGGTTACACAGGGAGTTTGACAGAGCTGGGAAGAGAACTGAGCTCTCTTGTGTCTCATTCCAGTATCATAGCTACCCCACTGCCTCTGCCTCTCCCTCTCCCAGACAGCTATTCTGTGGGGAAACAGAGGACTTAAATAGCTAATTCTGTCAATCCAGACTCTTCCACCACCACTACATTAACCTGAGGGAGCAGCGGGGGAGAGAACGTGCCCTTAAGATTGTTGTACCATATTACATCATAATTAGATAACACTGGAATCAGAAAAGAGTGAGGGGTGATAAATGTCACAATTAATTTTAACCATGGAAGCATGACATTTCAAGAGGATGCTCTGTCTGTCTTTGTAATTTTCCAAGGCCTTCATAGCAGTTCAGAAAGGAAACCAGAAAACTATAGTGGAAAAGGCAAACTGACTTTTAAAATTTCTAGCAATGATGTGTTTTAACTATATGATTGATGGACCCTTTTATTCTTTTCATTTATTTACATAACACTATTTAAACACTGCCACCGTGATTAACCACTTTGCACTTTTTCTCCTTGAATTAACTAATTGAATAATTAATTTGCTATTGAATTAAATACATTCAATGGTAAAAACATGATAAAAAGTGCACGTGGGCATGATGGCATCTCTCCTGTGTGCCATTTGTATAAGGGGTACAGTTTGTACATTGGGGATAGTAGTCATCCCTGAAGTGAATACAAAGAAGTATTGTGACTCACTCCCAGTGTTTCTACTAGCATTATAAACTGTGAGAGCACTTTATGAATAACAGAGTCTAGCAATGTTTCACTCTCTAACCATCTATTATGCATACCGAGCCAAGTTCTGCCCCCAGATACACATAATTCCCATTGAAACCCACCCACTATATTTACTTTTAAAGATGAAAGCACTTCTGTTACTGTCATAGAGGACTCTCTGTAGCATGGATAAGAATGCAAATACCCTTCCCACAGAAATGGAAGAGAATGAAGAAGTGTGTAACTTGCAGGGGAAGGGACACTTGGAGACAATAGCATTAGGATTGTTGCGCTGTGATTGTAACCATCACTTTTATCAAAATGGTGATCAGAAACGCTTTCCCTGCATTTGCTATTGTATAAACCCCTCTCAACATGATGATTCTCGGTATTGTCTTCACTTTTGGAGACAATAACCTCTGGAGTTAGAATGTGATATATGGGCCGGATCCAAAGCCCTTAGAAGTCAATGTAAAGACTCTCATTAACCCCCAGGAGCTTCGGGTCTAGCTCGAAATGCCATGAATGGGCGGATGGAAACATTGAGTCAATATTTCTGTTAGCTTTTGTTCAGTTTAATAAAGGAACACAGCTGGGTATATACTTCTTTTTTTTTTTTTTTTTTTTTTGACAGAACAAGCTAAATTCTGCCCTCAGATACATGACCCTCCTTAGTGAAGTCCATTGATTTTTGCAGTGTGTTAATGTGTTATCTCCAGCAGTAAGAATTTGCCCCATGCTCTCACGTTTCTGGAAAGAACTTTGATCACAAAATGTTTTTAATTCCATAGCATGACGAGAATTAAAGGCAGATGACTGCCTCAAGTACACGAGGGCACCAACTTGTACTTTCTCTTCCTCTGTTCCACCAATAACATTTTCCAGGCTGCTGGTTGACTTGAGATGACTGCATCATGGCTTCCTGGCACTCATTGTATGAGCCGAAATCTCTTAAACAAGAAACCTAATTGATATGACTTACAACAGAGAATAAAGGAAGAGGAGGAAGCGGTGGTGGTGCTATCCCATTGGGGGCCCTAAGCAGGAATATTTTTGTGGGCCTCCCCACACATACAATACTAAAACAGGCAAATTCTTATGAAAATAATAATAATAACAAGTAAATCGAGGGCCCCCTTGAGATGTTTGCAGCCCCAAGCAATTGTTTAGTCTGCTTAGGCCTAGCACTGGCTCTGGGAGAAAGCACAGGGCAAGGACTAGTTAATATAAAACACTATCATATTTTTGTGGCTGACTGAGATGCATAAGTCCTTCTGTCCACCCCAATGCACCTTGTGCACCTTTGCTTCCCATTTTCACTACAGCAAAGAGAAAATATTATAGGGTTTTTACTCAGTCCAGTGTTCCCCAAAGAAGTATGCTATCTAGTACCTAATATACACAATGCTATATTTCTGCAGGTGAGTATATATGTTAGTCACTTTTATATGTGGGTTAAATTGAGTGACTGATATTATTATTGTAACTGAACACTAATATTCTTATTTCAACAGGATTTTTCATTAAAAGAAAAATTTGTCAGTAGCTCAGAAAGTCAATATATGATTAGAGTGGCGGAAATTATTTGCTGTGTATAAATTATCAGACAATTTAGCCTTTTGTTCTGTTTGCAAATCAGCTACAAACTGATCCGGATTCCGGTGAATACATTTGTTTATCCTAACTATCTACAGAATAGTTTTGACAAGCCATTTTCAGCCTATCTGTTGTTCGCAAACTGCTTTCTTAGACTGTTCGCTCTTTGGGATTGGCCAACTATGGCTTTGTCTTCACTGATAAAAAAAAAAAGTGTGTTCTTTGCATCAAGTTTTTACATCATAGTGAAGATAAGGCACAAGTAATCTTTAGCAATGACGTAGCTGATTAGCTAGTCAAGGTCAGCCCGACGCCCTTCCCACCTGGGGTTTAGCTCGACTAGCTATATCGAGGTAAAAACTCCTGTGCTTTGTCTCCACTAGGATTGTCCATTGAGATAGCTAACTCTCGATATAAAACCACACTTTTTTGTACAGTGAAGACAAAGCCTTAGTCCCATGGTACTTTTTCTGCTCCCTGATGGAATGAATGAAACATTTTAAACAGGAGATTAGCAAATGAGGAAAAGTGTTATATTATTTGTGTTCATGCATAAATACCTTTATTCACAAAGACTTGTATGAAGAGCAGCTATTCCCCAAACATTTATGTGAACAAAAGAAATGTGTGTGAACGTTTGCAAATCACGAATAAAAAGGGATCTAAATGCGGTAAAGGCAAACGTAGGTTCAGAATCCAAATGAATATTCATGAATATTGTTTCTGCCATGTCTAGCGGTATATTAAAAGCTCTTTGGGGGCAGGGAGCATCTTTTTGTTTTAGCACAGTGGGGTCCTGGTCCATAACTGGAGCTTCTAGGTGCTACTGCAATACTACTACTAATTAATAATAGTAGCTGTAGCTAAAGAGTCATCATCACATTCTCCTCCTCCATCACCAGGAGATGTCATTGTTTCCATGAGGAATGAGTCATTTGCCATTACTTATGTCCAAATGTTTTTGAACTCACTGAACCCAAAACTGATTCATGAAAGATCTTCCATCAAGAACTCAGTGGCAGAAACCAGCGTAATCCATTGAGGTCAATCTGAATCTGGCCCGTACAGTTTAATAATCTTTTTTAAAGCAACTCAGTCATGTGCAAAGTGAACTTTGATTTACTTGTAAACCCCTTGCCTGGCAGTGGTTTGGGGTTCCCTGACAATGTAGTTGAGAAATGTGTATGTGCTATGCTAGGGTTGTAAACAATGAGCCGGGGAAACCATCCCCGGATCACTGCTGATCTATCTTACTAATGTAATTACAGGACAGAGAAAGAGAGGAAAAATGGCAGATGATAGGAAGGATGAAGCCAAGGCACCGCACTGGACTTCAAGTCAACTAACAGAGGCTTCTTCACACCCGCATTCCCCTGAAATTAAGGAGCAAGCTGGTGCAGGTGCCGGACTGGTCAGAAGTGCCCATGGATTTCCATACAGAGAGGATGAGGAAGCAGGATATGGTGAACGCGGGCAACAGGGCACATACTCTAGAACCAAAGAGAATGGGATCAATGGAGAGCTATCCACAGGAGACAGAGAAACAGCAGGTGACAAAACCAGACTCCGGCTCACCCTCCCTTTCTCCTATAATCTCTTGCTTTGAGGTCACTTTGGTCTGAAGGGGAACACATTGCGTTTTCCCACGTGTGCAGTGCGAGCTCTCAGAGGGCAAAGCCCTGGTGTTTGCTTTTTATAAGTACTTCCTTTGCTATCCTTTTAATTGCTCCACTGCAAAAAAGAGACTTGTAACATAAAACTTTGGGCTTTGATGGGGTAGCCCAAACCCTTCATGACAGGGACCATGTTTTTTTCATCTGTGTAGGTACCGTGCTCACCATAGCAGGACCCTGATCCTAATTCAGGACAGCTGGCAATACGCTAATATAAACATTAAATAATTTATGACATTGGGCCTGGTTTCTGACTGGTGAAAGTCAGGTGTAAACCCCAAGGAGCTCCATGGATATTCTGGTGTAGGGGAGATGAGAGTCAGGCCTATTGTGATATCATGAAGCAAAAAAACCAATCAGTTGCTGTGTGATAATGCTCCCCTTTTCCTAGGGGAAATCCTGAAGTCTTTTCTCAGGGCCAGATTCTGCCACCATTCCATTGAGTAGTATCTTACTGAAATCAGTGAGATTACTCATGGAGAAAGGGACTACTCACATTAGTAAGGGTGCCATATTCTGGCCCTCTTGTGTTTTTTCTGACTTTATACAGGCATATCTCCCCTTGCAATCATCGGGAGTGTCATTGGTGTGTAAATTGGATAAGGACTTTAGGATTCAGCCTGATGAAAAAAAATCTGATTGTATCAAAATTAATGAAATATGCAAGATGGGCATCTTATTTTAGAAGCAAACAGCAATCTTTCCTTTGCAAAACTCACAGTTTAAGCCCTAAATGCACAATGCAAGGGAGTTTCTCTCTTTTACAGGCACTGCTGCCCTCAGTGCATCCATCCATGCATGCTAAGAAGATCATTTTAGTACCATTTACTGGCTGTTGACAGCACTTTATGCCACCCACAATTTCTCAGCAATTGGACAGTTTTTAATCTCCAGACCCTAAAGTAGTTTCATAAGAGATTGTGCTGGAAATGATAGGTCTGTTAAAATATATAGATTTAAATGTTGAAAGATTATCCTTGTGGTTAGCAACAACTCAAAAGCCCAGCGATAAAGTAAACCTGATGTGCAAGCACTAGTGCAGACATGTTCTTGGTTGTCCTTTGGGTAGAAGGATCCCTTTCCCTTCCCAGTAATCTAACTTCCTTCTATACTTAGCGACAAATAGTCATATGTAGTCAGGGCCAGATTTCCAGTTAGGCACAGTAGACACGTGCCTAGGGGTGCCTGCGTTCTAGGGGCACCTGACCTCTCTAAAACGGTGTGCAACACAAAGGTCAGCTGTAGGCAGGGGGGGCACTAAAGATGCTGTGCCTAGGGGTGTGTAAGGTGAAAATCTGTCCCTGTATATAATGCTTTTTTAATCACCCACACTCTCCGCTCATTGTATTTTATTATTATATTGTATGCTTGGCACTTTACAACAAGTACTAGAGGAAGGATGGTCCAGTGGTTACAGAGCTAGCCTGGGACACAGAATTGTAAAAATGTAGGGCTGGAAGGGACCTCAAAATGTCCTCTACTCCAGCTCCACTGTTTGTCGAACCTGTTCTTAAAAACCTCCAGTGATGGGGATTCCACAACCTCCCTTGGAAGCCTGTTCCAGTGCTTAACCATCCTTATAGTTGGATAGTTTTTCCTAAGATCTAACCTAACTCTCCCTTGCTGCAAGTTAAGCTGATTATTTGTTGTCCTACCCTTGGTGAACATGGAGAACAATCTTGGAGTGTCTTCGCCCAGCATGCACTTGACTCATTGTAAAATCTGCGATAGTAGCACTTTGGTCACTGAAAAATCTTGGTCAGGAATTTGGAAGGGATAGCTCTGGAATCCTATCGATGCCTCACAACACCTTCAGTAGGTTATTAATTCAAAATCCAACACATATTTAACTTGCAAAGGACTTTAAATGATCAGGCTTGTTTAGTATGTTTAAAATGTATTTGTTATTGAATTTCTTTTTTATTCAGTAATGTGATGACTAATCTGGCCAATTTATATAATTGGAGGTAAAAATTGCTGGATTAATTGTAAAATCTTTTCCTTATAAGCTGTTTTAATGTGTCGTTATGTATAATGACTCAGTTAATTGAGCTCTTTCTTCATGATATACCTAAAGTAGGGCTATAACGTAGGGGGTTTGGATTGCTCATGTAGTTACCTGATGAATTACTTTTTAACAATTTGAGAGAGTTCCCAGAATGACATTATCAGAGCCACAGGATAGTGGCCTGGGCCGGGGTACTTTGTTGTCTTATCCCATGTCAGAGAACAAATGGCTGTTTGCCAATGTGCCAAATGCTGGTCCTGACAGACTGACAAACATTCGGGGAGAGGAAAGTCTGCTGAAAAATTACAGCAGAGACCATAGCCCAACAGTGAGACAAGTGACTAGCCCAGCCTCCCTCTCCAGAAAATATAAATCCACCGGAGAGGTGTATGGGAGGGAGTACATGATAGATGGTTAGGCTCTGCGGTGGGGGGTTTATGGTGTTTTGGTGGGGCCCAGAGATTGGTAAAATATGGGCAGTAGGTGACACAGGAGGAGAAGGGGAATGTAGAACTATTAGGGGAAATTGGGGAGGTAACGGGAGGGAGTGAACTTGGGGGTCGAGCGGAGAGTGAGGCTGAATGGAAGGATTGGGAGGGATACAGGGCTTGTGGTAAGGGAATGGAGAGATGAGCATAAAAGAAAGGGAGAGAGAAAGAGTTTGGTGGCAGAGCGAGTGGGCAAGGAAGAGGCAGAAAACAGTAGAGAAACAGAAGAGACACACGCAAAAAGGAAGAAGTGACAGTAAAAAGAAAGTGATGAATAACATCTGCCCTGCTAGAAACAATGAGCACTGCCTCAGGGGAGCTAATTCAGGGCAGTGAGGGGAGAATGGCCTGAAAGGAAACCTGGGGAGAAGCAAGTCCTGTTACCGAACTTCCTGATTGGGCTGTTCATTTTATAGAGCGGTGATCACTGCTGCATGGAGACATTTAAGAAATATGTTTACAAAACTCCTCCCTGACCCATTAGTCTGTAAACAGGCATTAACTCTCTCCAGAGAAGCAGCTGGGGATCCTGCACCGAAGGGCCGTCGTGGAACAGTTACTAAATCTGAGGAACAGAAGCAGTGTGTACCTGCAAGTTGGCTTTGAGACTCTCATTTCCCAAGGAGAGAGACGGTGATCGAGAGCACGCTCACGCCCACTTTAACCACCATACAGTATCACACGGACAAAGCCCCCCGATCCATACTACTGTTTTCCTGCACACTGCCCTCGGTTGCTTAGGCTTCACAATTCACAGATGTCAGGCCTCCTGGCTGAGGAGTCTGGCCAGGGCTGGTCTCATCCACAACCCCCAGGAAAGGCACCTGTAGCCATTTCAGCATTCTAAGGGCCCGCTGCCCGTGGCAGCGAATACTCCATGCCGGGAATCAAGGCTGGGTCTCCCCCAGGGCAGTACTCCAGGGGTACATCTACACAGCCTGCAGCAGCGAACCTCCCAGCCCATCAATGGACTCAGTCTCCCGGGGCTCACGCTTCACTCTAAAACCAGCTGTGTAGATGCTCAAAAGCTTGTATACTCAGCCACTTTTACAGCTGTCGTGGGCTGTGTAGACATACTGTGAGGACACTGAACCACCGGTCTGCCTGGTAATACTGTACTCCTGGGGTCAGAAAGAAGATCACCGCAATAAAACTAAGTAACGTACAATGTAGGTTCTCATATCTGTGTCTGGCCCCTGCACTCCCTCCTTATAAACACTGTAATCTTCTTCCAGGCAATGTTGAGAGACCGCACTGCCACGTGGAGTCTGAGCCCAGCCAAGTGGAACAATTGTGCGCAATTGCTTGTGCTGACTCTGCAGCACAGGGGGTGATTCAGAGACTTGCTCAAGTTCACTAGCACTTAGTACTCAGCTGGGGCCTGACCCAACTCCCACTGAAAACCAGTGGGGAAACCTTCCATTGACTTTAATGGGAGCTGGACCAGGCCAGCAGCCCCAAAGAGAGCCAGAGCACCCTCTCCCCACTTTGACTCTGGCACTTCTGCAAACCTGCTTCCAGAAGCTGCTGCATTTGTCAAGCCTAATTGGGAGAGTCTGGGGGCTGAACTGCAGCCTCATGAGCACGGTAGGATCTGTATACCAACTTCCCTCGCACTGAAATGGTCTCAGCCTGGTAATCAATTTGTCCTTGATACATTCATACTTTTTCCCCTCTGATCCCTTCCCTAATTTAATCTTCCTTTCTCCTACCCCGTCTCTCTCTCTCTCTGACATGCACACACACTAATCATGATACTTCCACAGCACCAGCAAGCAAGCAAACGGGGCTTTTGTTGGCAGGCTCCCAGCCCTCCATTTGCCAGGTCACCCTGCCCCTCCACAAGAGGTGTCTCTCTAGCTTTGTCTCTTGCAACTGTCTTGCTCATCCTCTGAGGCCAACAGCAGAGCTCCTTAGTGGTGCCAAGAGCATTTGTACTGTGAATAGCTACCTGTCTCCCTCCTCAAACCCCTCTGCTCGTCACCTGAGCTCAAATGACCAAGGAGCAGTAGAGCTGACGATGCTCTTACTCAGCATCTCCTGTGCAGGGCATACTGCCAAGTCACTTGGCTGATTCTTCACTTGCATAAAGAAGGCTGAGAATTTTATAATGATTATTTTTAAGTTGTATCACCGCAGCAGCCAGGGCCTAGTGCAGTTGGCCTAGTCAGAGATGCCCTTTGTGCTACGTGCCACAAAACACATAGGAAAATACCATCTCCCACCCTGAACTTGCAATCTAAGTTAGGGCAAGATACACAACAGGAGGGGAAGGGGAAAGGGTACAAGGATACCAGAAATTAGAAAAACTAATATAAACCAGCCATGGCGCTGGTTCAGGAAAGCAACCCTAATCCAGAAGGGCACGTAAGCATGTGCTCAGCTTTAACTATGTGGTTAAGTCCCTTTGGAGTCAAAGTTAAGCAGGTGTTTAAATGCCCTTCCTGAATCAGGGGCCATGTGCATAAGTTGGTGGTGAACAAAATGTCCTCTCAGCCTATTATGGCCATTTTAGCTTATTTAGCATTCGCAACATGCCGCTGAGAGAAGCTGAGGCTGGAGCGACTTGTCAGTTCTCCATCAGACGTTGCTAAATTGATGGCTGCCGGTGGCTCCAAATGACACAGCTGGCTCAAGTAGGAAAGATAGCTGTCATGACGCACCCTCACTCCCACTGTACCAAAGGCAGTGTCTCTCATTCAAGCAGAACGAAACCTGTTTGCTTGGCAGCATGGCAAAAACGCAGGTGTGCATTACAAAGTTCAGCAGGGAGGGATGATGGCAAGGGGTCTTTAGATTATCATTATCATCTTGGTCCATGCTAGGGTATAATCTCCCATCCAAGTGCAGATCTGAGGCCAGAGGATTTGTCTGATGGTCAATTAAACAAGCATAAAGCTTTGCTTTGCAGTGGTTCTGACAGTTCTTGTTGTAATGGGAGTTAAAATAGCTAGGTGGGTGAAATTTTGCAGGTTTTCCTTTATGACTCCTTCCAAAGCAGCAGGTAAATTCATCCCTGGGGTAACTCCACTGGCTGACTGTGCCCCAAGAGGGTTTAGTGTATATTGCTTACCTCATTTTAAAGTTTCCGTGTCCTTTGCTAGCAGCCTCAGGCAGTTATGAGCTTTGTGGTCCCTGAAGATCCTGGTGCAGGGAAGCTCTGCCAATGTTTACCACTACCCCTGGGCAGGGCATTAACCGAGTCACCTATATTCATTGCTCTATTAATTCACTGCTAACCACAATCACAAACCCACATGCAGGACACTGTGACTTAGACCAGCCTCTCTCCAGCACAGCCAGCTGCACGTACTCCCCCTCCCCCCAGCCCAGATATGTGTCTAGTTAAATGCAGCTACACCGTGGCATGCAAAGATTAAATATATGCCTATTCATACAAAGCAAGATACGCTCCCTAATCTCCGAAGCAAAGAGGGTTGCCATCAAATCATTTAAAAAAATAACAAGTCACATAAACAAGCTGCTGTTGCATCTAAGAATGCAGGGGGGTGCAGATTTTCTCTTCCACGTTGCCATGCCAACATCTCAGTGCACTGTCTGAGATTTCTTTTTAAGCTCCGCTGAGAGCAAGTATGTAGTCTGGGAGCTTATTTAGCATTCAGAAGTGGACCCGCTGCAAGCCGCACAGCCTCTCTGCAAAGGTTCTGAGCTAGATTCAGACTGTCTGACAAAGGAAGTGAGAATCTTTTTAGACGTTTGCTTCTCAAGGTTAGGGGAGTCAGGGTAGATAGGGAGAGAGATTGGGTAAGTATGGCCATTGACTCCCTGTGTGACCTTGAGCAAGTCACTTAAACCTCTCTGTACTTTGGTTTCCCAGCTGTAAAAAGATAATAAGGGCATTTTCCTCTCAGAGTTGTTATGAGGCTAGGTTAGCTGTGTTTGTAAAGCACATTCAGATCAGGCACTGCAGAAATGCAAAGTCTCGATTTATTTATTATTATTCCAGGCATGCGTTGCATAGAATATGCCAAAAGAACTGTCAGGTGCAAGGAATTGTTTGTTGACGTGCACAAAATCAAGACACCAGGCCACAATTGTGTAGATGAGATTGTGTGAATGAACCTCCTCCTATCTTTGGAAACACACTTATTGAAAACTTGAAAGCTATCTGCTGGGCAGGCAACCACACAGGGTATGTTTCAGAGTAGCAGCCGTGTTAGTCTGTATCCCCAAAAAGAAGAACAGGAGTACTTGTGGCACCTTAGAGACTAACAAATGTATTAGAGCATAAGCATATGCATCCGAAGAAGTGGGCTGTAGTCCACGAAAGCTTATGCTCTAATAAATTTGTTAGTCTCTAAGGTGCCACAAGTACTCCTGTTCTTCTTTTTACAGAGGGTATGGAAAGTGAGCATGAGATATCATTATCTCTAAGAAAGAAAACCTGATAACTGCTTTCAGAAAGTCATTTTCACTTGTCATTGAGTAGATTCAATACTTTACAGAAATCAATTTCACTCAGAGCCAGTGTATATTTTAGTGGGGTGGAGGGAGGAAACGGGTCACATTTCATTCCTTGAAACTAATTCATGCCAGTACATGATCACTTTGGTGCAGTTTTCAAGTACAGTGCTGTCTAAAGTGTTGATAAAACTAACTTCAAGCTCCTGCTCCCATACAGTGCACGCTTCTAACCAGAAACATTACTAAAGAACAGCAATTTCTGCTGCCTGTACCATGGAGAGATGCTGGTAGAGCTGACGTATCGAAACGGTTTTCATAAGCGTGTGTTAGACTGTTCGCTAGAGACGGGGCCAGTTCACCCACAGTGATTGCATCATGTCAGTGCTGAGCCCAATGCAATGGTGCCTGTGCGAACTGCTGGTCAGCTGTAATGTTAGGAGAAACCAGGCAGGAGAAACTGTTCTTATCTGTCTATTCTCGTGGTACAATCCCCCCTTTTTATTTAAATATACATTGATATTTTAGTTGGTTATCATGTCAGCCCCTCACTCTTTTCTTTTCTTCTCAGTTTTCTCTCTCTTTCTCCCTTATCACCTGTTACTCCCAGCTTTCTATCCTGGGGCTTTCATAGCTCTTCCTCTCTTCCTCATTCCTTTTCCCCTCTAATGTCAACATTCAAAATGTCTCTCTAGGTCAACATCTCCCACTGCTCACAATGAACCAAATCCTGGTCCCAATAAACTCCACCGTACAGAGCCCTCCTAGGCACCATGGAGATGGAAGCTAGTGCAAATCCTGGCTGTGTGGAGGAAATGGTTCTGCCTGGGAGGCATGAAGAGTTGCTTAGATTTGGCACCCAGGAGTGTGTTTCTTGCACCTCCCCTTATGGAATAGATGCAAATCTCCTTCTTGCCCTGTAACGGTGCGGGACTCACCCCTGTGACACCTCCTGCTGGTCGTTGGGAATTAGCTCTTTTTCCAGCTCCGGATCACCCTCTGCAGGCCGGTTTCCCGCTGGTCCTCGTGTCCCTCCTGGACCCCGGCTCCCCTTTACCTGGGGGCTGCCCCCGGCAATATCCCCACCAGTCTCTATGGGTTTCCCTCTCTGGGAAACCCCCAACCCTCTAATCCCCACCTTGCCTCAGTTTGGGCTACTGCCAGTCATCACCAAGCCCCTGCTCCCTGGCAGCTGCAGTGTAAAAACCACTCATCATAGGCAAGGGGGTTCAGACCTGCTGCCTTCCTCTGCCTCCCAGTACCTCTTTGGGCCTTGGACCAGGCCCTGCAGCTTGGGGAGTTGCCAGCCTG
>NW_027053746.1:0-23000 GCF_011386835.1 Chrysemys picta bellii | reverse complement strand
ACATGTATTACTAATAAATGTGGCGTTCTGCCTTATTCCCCCTGAAAAGATCCTGTGCAGTACTTTAAGTACAACATTGGGAGCCCGATTGCTAGCCAGAATGCCAGCGGCCTTCTCTGTGCCTCGCTGGCACTTGGGGCAGCTGTGTCCTGCCGCACCCTGGGAGGTGGGGCAAAGCCCAACCTGTCTGTGGGAGTCGCAGAGGATCCGGGGGGCAGGGTCAGGGTCCATGACCACCCCCACATAGGGCAGCCAGTCTGCTGCTGTTTGGCCCCGCCTAGGTGTGGAGAGTGGGGGCAGGGCATGGCCGAGGATGGCGGGTAAGACAGTCCCCTCTGCCCCCTGGCAGTGCCCTGTGCCATCTGACACCCTGGCAACAGGTGGGGCAGGGCAACTAGCCACAGGCCTTTCCATGCAGCTGGGCTTTGTCCCGTGAACCGTGTCCCCTCTGCCCCAGCCGTCCCGGAGGTTCTCATCAGGTCCTTCATTTTCAGTTGCCATCTCAGCGGGGAGGCTGGGGGGAGCTCCCCAGACATGGCCCACTCCCTTTGCACACAGGGATCAGCCCTGCCCCTGGCCCCGGGTCAAACGTCCTCTCTCCGGCACTGGTTTCCGAGGCAATCGCTTTAATTCACCCACATCTGGGGGTGGCGGATGGGGAGAGGCCTGAGCCCCTGCGACGATAAGAGAGGGGCCGAAGGCTCCTGATCTCTGCCCTAACCCTGCGCTTGTTTCCCAGGAGGAGGAGGAGCGGGAGGAGAGTGGCTGTGAGGATGAGGACGAGGATTCGGGCAGCGAGGAGAGCCTGGTGGACTCGGACTCCGATGCGGAGGAGAAGGGTAACTCGGAGGGAACGGCGCCCAGTTCTGCGCTTAGGCTGGGGCCGGGGATATCTGCAGTGACTCAGGGCTGTGCCCCTTTTGGGGAGGCGGTAGGCGGCTGCAGTGGGCCTGTAGGGTGAGCTGGGCAGGTCTTGGCTGGAGGTGCACGAGGTGCCAGTCAGGGTGCTAAGGTGGTCCAGCTCAGCTGGTGCTCAGTGGCACAGGCCTGGCTGCCAAGCTCTGTCCCTTCCTCCTCAGCCCCACGCATTCGCCTTCGGGTACCCAGGCAAGGCTAAGACCGCAGGAGCGAGATGCCATCCCCTCTGAGTCCTGCCTCATCTGCCTCCTTTCCTCTGCAATGCCAGAGTCCATAGGGGACCCGTGAGCCAGGCACTGCCCCTCACCTCTCCGGGCCGCTGCAGGGCTGCCTGGCTCTCTCCTCCTGACCTCCTCGGGGCTGCCTGGCTGACTGACTCTCCCCCCACCTCTAGTGGTGAATTTCCAGGCTGATCTGGCCAACCTGACCTGCGAGATCGAGATCGAGCAGAAGCTGATTGAGGAGCTGGAGAACAGCCAGCGGCGCCTGCAGACCCTCAAGCACCAGTCCGAGGAGAAGCTAATCCTGCTGCAGAACAAGATCTGCGACACCCAGCTGGAGAGGGACCGGGTGCTGCAGAACCTCAGTACGGGCAGTGCCCCCTCCACCCCCCGGCTCATCCCACCGCACGGGTCCTCTGAGCCAGCGCTGGCAGGAGAAACCCTGGGGTTCTCCCGGCGCCCAATGAGACCCAAACTGGGCCCTGTCCCTGTGTAAGGGGACTGTTGCCCCCTTACTAACATTCAGTGGGGGGGTTTTGGTTGGCTGCTCCCAGCACTAAAAGGGGAGGGGTCGATGGCAAATCAGGAGCCTGAGACTGACAATCCCCAGGGACAATGGGGAGAGGCCAATGCTCCAGATCAGCCTGATTGACAGGGCGGGCAGCTAATCAGGGAGTCAGGAGGCCGGGGGGGGGGTCCCGTCCTCCGGGTGAGCTGGAATTGCCTGGGTCAGACAGGGTGGGGCCGAGCTAAGGAGAGAGCAGGGGCCCGAGCTGAGCTGAGCTGCTGGGAGCAGAGCTGCAGCCCCAAAGCCAGAGCACAGCCCAGAGAGAGCAGAGCTGCCCTGGGGGCAGAGCTGCAGCAACCAGAGCCAGAGGGGCCAGAGAAGCAGCCCAGGGAGCTGAAGGCAGAGCAGCAGCAGCAGCCGGGCTGAGGCCGAGTGGAGCTGGAGCCGGGGCTGGAGCCGTCCGGAGCTGGGTGTGGTGAGCAGCTGGGGAGAGTGAGGGGGACCCTGGGCAGTGGGCCCAGCACAGGGAGACGCCTCAGCCAAGAGGCCTTGCAGGCCAGACTCGGAGGGGGGATCATAACCCCGACCGGGCGGGGGCGACGCTGGGAAGAAGGGTCCTGCCACCTAGAGCCTGAGAGCGTGTGGCCACCGCCAGAGCAAGTGTCCGACCTGCAGCACAGCCAGGGCCTGAGAAGGAGCCTGGGACCTACAAGGAACAGACGGTGACCTGCCCTGACGTTCCAGAGACACTGTTTGTGATGTTCCCTGCCACAGAGCGGGGTGATGTGTTTTCCTTTAACCTTTCCCATTTTTCCTTATTCTTTTATAAAGTTAATTGTTAATTAAACAACTTGTATTTGCTTTAAATTATATGAAATGATCAGTGGGTCAGGGAGGTGCCCAGTGCAGAGAGAGTACCCTGGAGTGGGGACACCCTAGCCCCTGTCCTGGGTGACCACAGCAGGGTTGGGGGTCGAGCCCCCCAGGAATCCTGGGCCCAGCCTTGTCGGGGTTTACGAGGACTCTGCCAGACAGGAGAGTGGAAGGGGAGCTCTCAAGGGCAGGGAGGCCTCTGGGTAAAGGAAGTGGGAGCGAGGACTCGGATCCTTTCGCTAGCCCACTTCACCGGGGTAGTGCAGAAGCCAGGGAAGTTCCCCCCAATAGCGGGACCATTCCCCCGCTAACACCTGCATTCCATGCCCCTCTTGCGGTCCCCAGAGATTCCCGCTGGCTGCTCCGTGTCTGGCTTCCCAGCTCCTGGGATCGATCCTTCTCCTCTGCTGTGTGCCACTTGTCCCGCCTCTTGATCAGGGCTGGGCCTGGTGACCCCGTGACCTCCCAGCTGTGCAGCCCGCTGGCTGTGGGGAGACAGTGGGTGTAGGGCCCAGGGAAAGTCCCTTCCCTCGGAGGAGCTCCAAGCTCTGACACGCGTCAGGGAGACAGGGCCAGGCAAAGAGGCAAAGCCACCTGGCATCTGCGGCCAAGCTCCCAGCTGCTCCCGACTTCCTCCCAGCGAGGAAACTGTGGCTCTCCAATGCTGGAGCAGCAGCGTAGCCTGCCCATGCAGAGAGCTCCAACTCCAGGCTTTTCAGTCCTGGGCATCTTCCCCGAGTGGGGCAGCTGATGCTATAACTGAGACTTTAGTGATTGAGACACCTGCTCTCAGCTGAGTCCCACCAAACTCATCTCAGCAGCATCCCCCTCTGGGCTGAACAGCAATGGCTGCCTGGAGGAGAACAGTGTGCACCCAGTCCCTGGAGCGGTGCGGTCCCTGGCACACGCCTGGCACTGCTCTGCTGCCGGGGTTATTGGTCTAAAACAGGCCCATTGTTCTGGCTTGCAGGCAATGACTGGTCTGGGCTACTCGGCCATTGAACATCTCCTGAGCTGCTGGACCAGGCAGGCTTGTCCCTGGAGGCCAAGAGTTAATCTAAAGTGCCCCCCACTGAGGGTGCTTTCCCTGGGAGCCTGGTGGGTCCAGGGGGCAGCTGGGTGGGATGGAGCGTGATGGGCTCGGCCTAGCCTGGCACTCTGAGCGTCTCTGCGCCACCCCCTTCAGGCACCATGGAATGCTACATGGAGGAGAAGGCCAACAAGATCAAGGCGGACTACGAGAAGCGGCTGAAGGAGATGAATCGGGACCTGCAGAAGCTGCAGGCAGCCCAGAAGGAACGTGCTCGCCTGCTCAAGAACCAGTCGCGCTATGAGCGGGAGCTCAAGAAGCTGCAGGCTGAGGTGGCAGAGATGAAGAAGGCGAAGGTACCTGGCTGGGCAGAGGAGGAGGGGGCTGGAGGGGCATGGCCTGCTTGTGCTAGCTCTTCAAACTGGGGAGGGACGGTGGATGGGCACAGCCCCTTGTGCACACTCCTTATGCTGGGTGTGGCTGTCGGGGGGGGGGGGGGGCGGGGGCGCAGGTGGCACTGATGAAGCAGATGCGGGAGGAGCAGCAGCGGAGGCGGCTGGTGGAGACCAAGCGGAATCGGGAGATCGCCCAGCTGAAGAAGGAGCAGCGCAGGCAGGAGGTGAGAACCCAGCTCCTCGCCAGGGCTCTGCAGATAGGGCAGCTCTGGCTGGGGCCTGTGCCCCTCACTCGGCTCTGAGCTCCCACACCAGCTGGCCAGGGTGCAGCGGGGAGTGCGGGTTCTCCAATGGGTCTGGGCCTTTCCTGGGGAGATGCCCCAAGCCAGGCTCCTTGGGACCAGATGGGGAGGGTGCTGGAGAGCCTTCGCTGATGCATGATGTGTCAGGTCCCCTCCCCTGTGCACAGGTGAGCAGTTACCTGGGTGAGCCAGCCTGCACCCAGAGTCCCTGACGCAGGGTGGGGCAGGGGCAGGGGAGCCCCTGTGACGGGGCAGGGCTGAGACAGGGAGTGGGGCCATTCAGGATATGGGGCAGCAGGGGAGCCCTGCAAAGCTGGGGCTGAGCCGCAGGGATGGCTGAGCAAGGCGATGGGAAATCTGGAGCAAGCGCTGCACCAACAGAGGACCGGATTCCACTCTCTATTACGCTCGTTGTAAATCTGGAGTAACTGCATTGACATTAGCGGAGTCGCTCCAGATTTACACTGCTGCTGCTGCGATGTGAATCCAGCCGTCGCCTGCATCGAGAACATTCCACGTTCAGTCCTGCCCTACCTCTGCTCGACAGTGTGTTAGAGCTCTTCCGGGTGCCCGGCCGCTGGGATCAGTGCCCGGCTTGGCCCCCAGGCCCGCTCCTCTCAGAGCCCGTGTTGGGCCACTGGCCGGCCAAGGCCTGCAGGTCCTGTGAAGCCAGGAATGGGGTCGGCAGCATAGAACAGCGTAAAACCCTGCCTGGTTGGGGAGCTGTGTGCTGGGCACCCTGTGCGGAAACCAGCCACCCCACCGACTGTCTGGGGACTCCTCCCCCTGCTGAAGGCGCAGCACGTCCCCTCTCCCAACCACATGTCCATCTGTCTGTCCATCCCTTGAGATCAGCACCTGGTGGGGTGGCAGGTTCCGCCTTCCCCAGGTCAGAGGAGGTGATTGCTTCCTCCTGCATCTCTGGTTGCTGCTCAGGGCAGGTACAAATGCCACAGTGCTGCTATCAGTTACAGCAGAATAAATCCCGATTAGCCCCAGTTGCTCCAGGTTTTATACCGCTGCTGGTGAGATCAAAATCTGGCCCATGGCCTGCACTGAGAACATGCCATGTGCTGGCCCCAGGCAAGGGGGTGGGGGAGCCCTGGGTCCCCTCCCCTTCCCCCATTGCTGCCATGGGTTCTACCCCAGACCCTGGGTTCCTCTTTAGCGGCTCACGCCCGCTCAGGACTCGACTGAGGCTCGGCTTCTCTCCTGCGCAGTTTCAGATCCGGGCGCTGGAGTCTCAGAAGCGGCAGCAGGAAATCGTGCTGCGAAGGAAAACCCAGGAGGTGAGTGCCAGCCCCTGCACTTGCGGGGGTCTGGAGAGCCGCTCACTGGGCCGTGACTGGGTGGGCGCTGAGGCCTGGCTCCTGGATCGGGCCGTTGGCAGGGCAGGGCCCTGGGGCCTCTCCAGACGGAATAGTCCCCTCTGCTGTCCCAGTGGGTCGTGCTCCGCCAATGCTGGGTTGTTCCCAAGGCGCTGGCCCTGGGTGGGGTGGATTTCCCACAGAGCCTGGTGGTTTTATGGCCAGGAGTAACCAGGCAGGAGATGACAGTGATTGCGAGGGAGGAAACGCCTGTCTCCGGGGGCAGCTGATCTTCTGGGGTCAGGAAGGAGGAATTCTCTGCATGCCATGTGCAACCGTGCACAACAGGCTGTGTCCCCCTCCCTCATTCCTGGAGCTGGGTCCTGGCAGCTGAGTTGGTCACATGACTCGTCCAGGCTGCCTCCTGCCCCAGCACCCGTACAGCTCGCGGGACGGTGCGGTGCTTCGATCCCAGCCCCTTCCCAGCCCCTCCTGATGCATTCTGGGAAACTGCTATCCAAGGGTACCGGACCTTCACCCAGCCCAGATAGGCTCAGCTCTCTTGAAAGGTGCTCAGCTGCTCCCGGGCTCACTTTGCCACCTGAGAAGCCTTGGAGTCGCTCTGCGGCTTGGGGGCGATGCCCCCTGCAGGTGTTCCCAGGAGGCCCAGCCCTCAGGCACTGCTCTCACCCAGGTCTCTGCTCTGCGCCGCCTGGCCAAGCCCATGTCGGACGGGGTCTCTGGGAGGCTGAGTCAGAAGCCAGCCATGCTGGACTCAGGTGCGGAGGTGTCCGTCAGCACCACCTCCTCAGAACCGGAGTCTGACTCTCGCTCGGTCTCCAGCATTGTGCGCCAGTGGAACCGGAAAATCGACCACTTCCTGGGAGACCCTTCGCCCTCCGTGAATGGGGCTCGGCCCGTCAGGTCAGACCAGTGCTTCCGAATCCGTGTCCCCCGTGGCCTCGTTCCCTGCTTGGCCCTCAGGCCCCGGGCTCCTGGGTGTTAGATGGGAGCGGAGTTCTGTGGGAACATGGGAAACGATGGCCCTATCATCGTGGGCGACTCTGCCATGTGGTTTGACACGTGAGACTCTCCACATTGGCTGGAGACCTGATGTGTAAATGCCCCTCTGTCCTGAGCACTAGCGGGCGTGATGGCCGAGCGCCCGCCTGATGGAAGCCCCCTGACCGTGTCCCATCCCACTGCAGGAAGAAGTTCCCAAAGAAGGGGATGAGCCAGACCTTCAGCAAGGCGGCCCGGCTCAAGTGGCAGTCGCTGGAGCGGCGCATCTTTGACGTTGTCATGCAGAGGATGACCATCGTCAACCTGGAGGCGGACATGGAGCGGCTGATCAAGGTGAGGTGTGGGGGGCAGTGCCCTGGTGGGGATTGGGTGGCCTGAGCATGACCGAGGGCCAGGAGTGCTGGGAGGCTGCTGGCACCTGGACAGCGCCGGCTGAGGCGTTTCCTTCCCACCCACCCCCCAGAAACGCGAGGAGCTGGCGCTGCTGCAGGGGAAGAGGGGAAAGCTGCAGGCGGAGAGCCCGGAGGAGCAGAAGGGCCTGCAGAGCTGAACGAGGAGATCAAGGTGCTGACAGCCAACATTGACTACATCACCGACAGCATCGCCGACTGCCAGGCCACCATCATGCAGCTGGAGGAGACCAAGGTGCCGGGGGAGGGGGCCTGCGGGCGGGGGTGAGGTGCAGGGGGTCTGTATATGGGGAGTTGGTCTCACGGGAGGGGGAGCGGGGGAGATCACCCCAGGGCATTGTGTGCTGTAAGGGAAAGGGGGTGCTCTGGGGGCTGGTTGATAGTTGGGGTGGGGACTGGGTGTGAGCAGGAGGCTGGCTGGCTGGACTCTTCCTCTAGGCAGTTTAAGCATAAGGGGTGCAGGAGGCAGGTTTGCAGGGTCCTCTTGCTTTCTAAGCTCCAACTTCTGGGCTGAAACATTGTGTCGTGGGTCACGCAGGGAGTCAGGGCCGAGCTGGCTCCCTGCTCTTAGCCCCCAGAGCTCGCCCCCTCCCTACAGAAACGTCACAGAGCAGCTGTTGCAGTCTGGCTGCTTTCTCTGCTTGTTTGCTGATGACGGCTGTATAAGGCCCAGTTCAGCAGGTGCCTGAGCACTCACGGGGCTGGTGCGATAGGCAGCCGTAGGCCTGTGGGCGCCAGGCTAACGGACATGGCTGTGGCTTGGCTTGGACCAGCAGAGGCCAAGAATCAGCCCTCTTCCGCTGCATGGTCTGCAAGGTCGGGGCCAGGATTTAGGAAGCCCCTTATATGTTGGTCCACCAGGGTCTCCATCGGTGCTGGATGGTTTATTTGTGGAAGGGACGGCTGCGGAGAGCATGATGTCCACCACCAGCTGCTAGGCCCAACAGCCCTGATGGGAGTTCTGCACATGCTGGAGTCAGTGGAAGCCCTGTCCGTACCATGGGACAAATGTACCCATGATGTATCCAGTGCTGCGGGCAAGGCGTGGTCTAGCCACGCTCAATCCTGTCTGTGTGCACAGAAAAACCCATGTCAGCACCAGCCTCCAGCCTGGGTCACCGCCAGGCTCCAAACATGCTTAGAACATGGGCTTTCTCCATTCCCTGCGTATACGGCAACACAACCTCCTGTGAGAAACTGCCTCGACCCAGCCCAGTTCCACAGTGGCGTTCCTGTAGCCTAGACCGAAGCCAAGCCCAGGGGGCAGCCCGGTATTCAGAGCCAACTCCAGGTGTAGCCGTGGGAGAGGGTTGAAGATGCTGTTTGCTTTTGTAGGAAATCTCAAATCCTTTTAGTTTTTATTTTGAAATTTCCCAGGGGGAAGAAAAAATCAGTTTCTCCTCCCCCCCCCCGCCCCACCCCCTGAGAAACTGGAATTTTTGTGGTTTTTGAAAATCAGTTTTGATTGTTTAAGGCAAAAAAATTGGGGGTCTTGGGAAAGAGTTTCCCTTTTCTGAAACCGCGAACTTGTGCTGAAAGCTGTTGTCAAACATTGAGTCTCTTTTCTGATGTCAGATTTTTGTAAAGGGAGGGTGGGATTTGGACCAAAAAGGAAATTTTTGTTTAATCAAATATTTCCACAGAGAAACAATAGCCTAATAATGAGGCCTTTCTCCCTGGCACCTGTCGGGTGTCTGTGCTGCAAGGCAAACCCCACAGCACAAGTCTCAGAGCCTGGATCCATTGCCTTGGCTCGCAGGGCTACGGGGCTAAAACGAAGAGTGTAGACATTCACACAAGGGCTGGAGCCTGGGCTCTGGAGGGTCTTGGAGCCCATGAGCGGGAATGTCTACACTGCTACTTTTAGCCCCGTAGTGCAAGCCCGAATCCTTTGGCCAGAGGCTCGCTGCTGTGGGTTTTTCTTTGCTGTGTGGACGCACCGTTAATGACATGGGGGGTCTGACCCAGGTTCATCACAGTGTAGCTCTCTGCTCCCATCCTAGCAGCTGGAGGTCATAAACAGGTTTTTAGTATATGTCTACGCTTAATCTGCTACAGCTGCAAGGCTTTAGGTGTAGATGCTCCCCGTCGGAGTAGGTAATCCACCTCCCAAGGAGGTGGCTGTTTAGTTCGGTCGGCAGAGCTACACTCTCTGGGATGGGGGGGGGGGGGGCAGGATTTTCACACCCTGGAGAGACATAGCTATGCTGGTATAAGTTCCCAGTGTAAACCTGCCCTTGGTCTGCTCTGGTCACCTGGCTAGCGAGCAGCTCCTGCCGTCCAGGCGGTAGAAGCTCCTCTTCTTTAAATCCGCAGGTGTGTGGTTCAGTCCCCATAGATGGCCCAATCAGGGGCCTGGTTCCAGGCACACGTCCAGTGCGAGTGCTCATGCACAGTATTGGCATGCAAGTCGTCTTCCCCGCCGCCTGCTCACAGAGCACCTGCGTCCCTGCCGGCGTCAGCCAGTCAAGGAAACCGCCCCCGATTCCGTGGCGCTGGTGTCTCTGCTGGCCCTCTGCTTTCTGCCCTTCACCGCCCTCAGCGCCCTTCTAATTCCCCTCCCTCGGGGGTCTCTCTTGCACCGTAGGAGGAGCTGGACTCCACCGACACCTCCGTGGTGATCAGCTCCTGCTCCTTGGCCGAGGCGCGCCTCCTGCTGGACAACTTCCTCAAGGCATCCATCGATAAGGTCAGGCAAAGGGCCTTCAAGTGGGGGTGCAGCTCTGTGGGGTGGGTCGCAGAACATGGGATCCCAGGAGGCCCCCTGTTAGTCTGGGATCACAATTGCTGCAGGTCAGGTTTGGAGCCAGGGCTATTTGGCTGCGCCTGGGGCATCCTTTGTGCGTGGGTGAGGGAGACTGAGAGGCCTGCCTGGCCTGTGTGCTGCTGGACCCAGAGAGGGGAATGGGTTTGTGACGTTATTGATATCCTCTGGGACCATATAGATCATTGTTGCAACCAAGGTCCTGTAGTGGCACCCAGATCTTGTATAAAGGGGGTCAAATGGGGTGTCTAAGACAAGGTTATGGTTTACTGGTTATAATTATGCTGTCTATATGTGTGTATCAATTTTGTAGTTGAAGTTATGAATATTGGCTCTATACTGTCTGTATTTCAAACTTCTGCTATGCTGCTGGGTGACATCCCAGACAAAATGGTGTTAGCTCTGCCTAGCCTGCTTGATGGCCCATTAAGGACCATCAGCTATACAATGGACCCATTGAGAGAAGGCAGATACACCTTGTAACTCAGCATAGTATGCAGGGACTGGCCCATGTGACTCCAGACTCCATTTTGCTGTAATTTTCCACAGTAAGAACAAAGGTGTTCTTACACCTGGAAAAGACTATATAAGGCGGATGCCTCATCTCCATCTGGTCTTCAATCCTGCTTCATACCTCTGGAGGAACTTTGCTACAAGCTGAATCTTTGAACAAAGGACTGAGGACCCATCCCAGCGGGGGATGTATTCCAGAGACTTGATTTGAACCTGCAGTTTATTCTATTGCTGCTGCAAGCCTGAACCAAGAACTTTGCCATTACTGTATGTAATTGATTCCATTTAACCAATTCTAACTCTCCTCTCTATCTTTTTCCTTTTATGAATAAACCTTTAGATTTTAGATTCTACAGGATTGGCAATAGCGTGATTTGTGGGTAAGATCTGATTTGTATATTGACCTGGGTCTGGGGCTTGGTCCTTTGGGATCAGGAGAACCTTTTTTCTTTTACTGGGGTATTGGTTTTCATAACCATTTGTCCCCATAACGAGTGGCACTGGTGGTAATACTGGGAAACTGGAGTGTCTAAGGAGACCGCTTGTGAGACTTGCGGTTAGCCAGTGGGGTGAGACCAAAGTCCTCCTAGTCTGGCTGGTTTGGTTTGCCTTAGAGGTGGAAAAAACCCCAGCCTTGGGCTGTAACTGCCCTATTTGAGCAATTTGTCCTGAGTTGGCACTCTCAGTTGGGTTCCGCCAGAACCGCATTGTCACAGGGGTACAAGCAGCAGCTGAGTGAGGCTGGTGTGGAACCTGCATCTGTGGCCAGGGACAGGGACTGAAGTCAGGAGCTGATTCCCCGTCCCACCCACTGGCCCGTCCTGTGTGCTGGACGGAAGGTAACCTCCTGCTCCCGCCAAACAAGGGCTGCAGGTGGCTCAGAAAGAAGCCCAGATTCGCCTGCTGGAAGGGCGCCTGAGACAAACGGATGTGACCGGCTCCTCCCAGAACCATGTGATCCTGGATGCCCTGCGGGAGAAAGCGGAGTCCCACCCCGAGCTGCAGGCGCTCATCCACAACGTGCAGCAAGGTGGGTGCTGGGCTTTTCCCTCCTGGGGACCCCCGTGAGTACTGGGCATTGGCTGGCAAAGCAGCCGGCAGCGCTGATGTGGGGCCTGGGGCTGGCAGCAGCTGGGAAGGCTTGGGGTGTTTCCCTGCCCCTACAGATGGCACGTCTGCCCATTGGGACAGATGGAGCCCACCCCAGGGCTCTTGGCATTGCTCTGACCCTGTGGGCAGGAGTGATCGGCCCGCTTCATCCAGACGTATCAGCCCACATGGTCACAGCCTGTCCAGCCGTGAGGATGCACTGATGGCGCTTTGGTGGCAAAGAGTTAATGATAGCAGTGGTCTGGGGGGGTCCCAAGGACCTAAAGGGCCACACGCTGATTGGCAACCACCTGCTGGCTGGCTCTGATCGGACCAGCCCAGTGCGGTGCCCTCCCACCCTCTGTCGCGTTGACGCACCCTTGTCGGCCGTTCCTTGTGCAGAGAACGTCCTACGCCAGCACGGACGAGGAGATCTGGGAGTTCAGCCTGGCCTCGGAGGGGAGGTAAGCGCACCAGGGAGCGTGCAGTGTCCCAGCCTCGTGCGCCCCTGAGCGGCGGGATCTATGGAGGGAGGGGGGCGCATCTCTGTGGCACTCATTGGCAAGGTAGACCCGTTAGAGCTTGGCAGCTAAATTCTCCAGGTTCTGTCTGCACCGAGCATGCTCCAGCCCCTCGGAGCTCCTACGTGTGACCCGACGTGCAGGGGCTGTACAGAACTGTCCCAGTAATGGTTCCTCTTGAGGGCCAGGGGCAAGACGGAGCTGGGAGGGAAGAAGGCCCCGAAAGGGACCGGGGGATGGGCTGTATCTCGGGGAATGGGAGGAGGAACCGTAGCCGGGCTGGTGATAGGGTGTTATGGGGTGGGGGTGATGGGCAGTGGTTTCTTCCTTTAGCTTTAAGTTAAGCCTTAAAGGGGATCGGCCATTTAACCCTTTGTTTCCTACAGCTTCTCCCAGTCTTTCACCATGAAGGGCTCGGCCAGCCAGGACGACTTCAAGTTCAAGGTCAGTTCACAGCCACAGACAGGGCCATTTAACGTCCAGATGTGGGGTCTTTGGTCCATTGTACCCCCTCTCCCTTTGTGCTCACGGCTGGGCGGTGGCCCTTGGCGGGAGTCTTCTCCATGGGCAGAATGTCTTGGGTCTGGAACTGAAATAGCCCGGGGTCTGGTCTCCTGGTGACAGCCGTGCCTGGCGTGTTACTTTGGCCCTATAAATGGCTCCTTGAGTCGTAGAGCCCACTTTAAACCCACAAATGCCACATCATTGAGCTATACTGGGCTTCCCTGAATCCAGGCAAGGTGCCCTGGTGCTGTCTAGCCCTCCTCTGGGAGCAAATAAAACCCATGTGACACCCTGGTGCTGTGCGCCCTTCCCAGAGGCTAATTGACTGGACCAGCCCCTCCATGTGCCGAATCCTCCTGGGAGAGCTGCTCCGGCACTCTGGGCCATACACGTTTCAGCCTTGCACAGGGGGTACTTCCTGTTGCCCTCATTAATGAGCTCATGAAACGTTAATGCTGGCAACCGGGGCCCAACTGAAAGGTTTCTCTAGATCTGCCACTGCTGGGTGCTTGGCCCCAGAGGCTTCTTGGAACTGAATGGCCAAGGGGCGCCAGCGTCTCAGACTCGCTCCACGTGCTACCCTCGGGGCAGTGAACTCCTAGCCTCTCAGCCCACCCCTCCCTGTGCCACGCCATAGGGGGAACCCAAGCTGTCAGGCCAGATGAAGGCTGTGTCGGCCGAGTGCCTGGGACCCACGTTGGACATCTCCACCAAGAACATCACTAAGTCCTTGGTATCCCTCATGGAGATCAAGGAAGACGGGATCGGCTTTTCCATCCGGGATTCCTACTACAAGGATAAGGTCTCCCACACCATCAGCCTGCCCACCCGCGGCAGCACCTTGTAAGCCCTGGCAAGCATGGTCCCCACGTGCTTACAGGCCCTTGGGGGAAGAGGTGGGCTGGGCCATCGTATTCTGCCCTTGGAGCCTTGAGTCTGGACTCCTCTCGATCGAGCCAGCCTGTCCCAGCATGCAGTGGTGGGGCCAGCTTGCTCTGCCATCTTGGATTGCCAGTGTCCACAAACTGCCCGGCGGGGGGACGGGGCCTGGGGAAGGCGGGCACAAACCGGGTTCTGCTGTCGGACAGAGTTGGGCGTCCAGTCTCCACAGCCCTCTTATCGAAGGCACGGAGCTGCCTTCTCCAGCAGCAGTCTCAGTGATGAAGCCAACAGGACCCGTGCTCACAGCGCAAACCCTTAGCCGGGGCCGCTGGCCTGGCCTTGGGCCCTGCCGGGGCCTGATCCAGCCCGCTGGACCCCTGGCTCGGGAGGTGGATCTGTGCGCTGCCCCAGGGCTCTTGGCTCGCTTGCTCTGGAGTAGGCCTGTTCAGTGCTGAAGGGCCCTGGCCCCAAGGAGGGGCGATTGCTGATCTGGTCTTGATCTGTTCCAGCCCTAGGCAGTCCCGTGGCTCGGACACCTCGCCTCTGACCCGGAGGAAATCCTATGACCGGGGGCAGCCTGCCAGGTGAGTGGGGAGAGGCTGGAGAGCACATGGGCCTAGCTCCCCATCGGGGACCGGCCTGTGCACTCGGCTTTGCCCAGGCACGACGCTGGGTGCTGGATCCAGCTGTGCCATAGAATCATAGAATATCAGGGTTGGAAAGGACCTCAGGAGGTCGTCTAGTCCAACCCCCTGCTCAAAGCAGCACCAATCCCCAACTAAAGCATCCCACCAGGGCTTTGTCAAGCCGGACCTTAAAAACCCCTAAGGAAGGAGATTCCACCACCTCCCTAGGGAACCCATTCCAGTGCTTCACCACCCTCCTAGTGAAATCATTTTTCCTAATATCCAACCTAGACCTCCCTCACTGCAACTTGAGACCATTACTCTTCATTCTGTCATTTGCCAAGCTCCATTCTCTTTGGAACCCCCCTTCAGGTAGTTGAAGGCTGCTATCAAATCCCCCCATACTCTTCTCTTCTGCAGACTAAACAAACCCAGTTCCCTTAGCCTCTCCTCATAAGTCATGTACCCCAGCTCCCTAATCATTTTTGTTGCCCTCTGCTGGACTCTCTCCAATATGTCCACATTCTTTCTGTAGCGGGGGGCCCAAAACTGGATGCAATACTCCAGATGTGACTCACCAGTGCCGAATAGAGGGGAATAATCACTTCACCATGGGCTGGCACTGCAGGCCTCCCTGTGCTGAGTGGAGGTGCGGGGCAGGGGGTAGATCCCCGGACCAGGCTTGTGATCATGGGTCTCTTTCTGAACACCCTGGCTCAGGACTTTGGACGTTGGCTTCACGTCTCCCTCATCCCCTCCCACCAGGCCGCGCAATGACCGCAACGTCTTCTCCCGCCTCACCAGCAACCAGAACCAGGGCTCCGCGCTGGACAAGTAAGAGCCTCGCGGGGCAAGGAGCGGGTAGGGGGGTGAAGCTCCAGGGAGCCCAGCCCCAAGAGCAGTGAATGGCAGACGGTGACTCCCATGGCTGTCCCCAGGTACCGTCCCCGCTCTGCCTCGGGCCCGGCAGTCCCAGCTTGAGTGAGCCCCAGGCTCCTGCCGGGCTCGTGAAGCGACCAGGGTGAAGGCAGAGAGCTGCGATACCGGTGCAGTAGAACTTCACATGGGGCAGCATCTCCCTGGGCAGGGGCCCTATGCCAGACCTGTCTATAACCCCATTGATATGGAGGGGGGGTCTTTGGTCCCCCTCTACTGGCTGGACCTTGTCTCGGGGCTGCCCCTGAGCTGCCAAGCCTGGGCCTTTAGCTCAGGCAGAAGCAGCTGCTGTTGAGAGCCTGGGGTGGCAGATGCCCTCCCTGTAGATGATCCAGCTGGAGGCTCGTCGTAACATTGCACTGCTAGAGCCCTCAGAACAGGCCTGAAGCGGTGCCCTGGCCTTTAGCGTTGTGTGCGCACACGTGGCAGTGCCTGGTCCCCCGCTGGGCCCGTGGGGATCCCCTGGTGGGCTGGGGCTGTCACAAGCCCCACTAGCGGCCCTGGGCTCTTTAGCTCCTGCTGGTAGCTCTGGAGGGCCCTGGTTCAGGCCCCAGTGTGTTGGCCAAGATGGCGGCTGTCACACTGGCTGCTGGCAGAGGAGAATTTCACCCGCAGGGACGCTGCTGGGTGGGTTTGGCTGCAGTTATAAAGCGGGTGAGGTGGGTCCAGGGGGCTGCTAGCTGAGGACACTAAGCCGCCATCCCGTCCCCAGCGAAGCATGGGGCTCGTCAGCGCTGGGCTTGGCAGGGGTCCCCAGGCGGTGGGGAAGCCATTTCCCAGTCAGCCCTACCCCGGTTCTGTGTGGCACTGGCTGTGCCATCGCACCTGCCCCTTCTGGGCCCTGCTCCCTCTCCCACTGTGCTCTGTGGGGAGATGCCGGCTGCTCACAGGTCCCGGTCCCCCTCAGGAGGTGACATGGCTGCTCTGGGTGGGGTGAGCTTTCTGCCAGGGGCCCGTAGGTGCTCCGATTGCTCCTGGTGCCAGGGGCTGTGACCCTTCGGAGGTGGGGTGGGGGTGCTCTCCAGTGGCAGCCTTTGGTTTCTACGGAGGAACGAGCCCACCTTAGGACTGCCTTTGACCGTCACGGGCCAGCCCCTGCACGGGTGCAAATTGGCCTAGCTGCCGTGGGGGCAGCAGAGCGGCTTTGATTTACAGCTCCCGAGGACCTGGCCCTATGGGAGCTGGTAGCAACCACCTCCCATCTGCCTCCCTGCAGAATCCCAGTTTGGCGGCGATGTTCTAACCTGGGGGAGCCCATGGCGCTGCCTGCAGCTCAGGACCAGCCCCTGGTCCCCATCCCGCCTGCTATCAGACCACACGATAGCGCAGAGCCGGACCGTGTCAGAACGCCCCAGCCGTACCCCAAAACCCGGAGTGCGGAACCTGAGGGGCTAGGTTGGATGGCTGGTGGCAGTGATGAGACAGGGGGGACCATGGGAAGATTAAATGAAGACTGGATGCAGGAATCCCCGGGCGAGGCCTCAGGCGTGCACTGTACTGGTCAGACTGGGTGATTGTAACAGTCCCTTCTGGCTGAATGACTCCAGTCCAGCCTGAAAGATCTTGTGTCCGAGCCACGTGTCCCTTCCTGCTCCTCTGCCCCTTTCCTCTCTGGTTTTCTGTGTCCGCTCCTCCCTCTCTACCCCGCTAGCTTGGATGCAATAACAACACTCCACTCTCTGACTCCGCTGCTGCCTCTCTCATCCGGGATTTTTTCTCCCGTAATCCTGCTAATTTTCTGTCCCTAGGTCTGACGACAGCGATTCCTCGGTCTCGGAGGTGCTGAGGTACATACAACTTTCTATTGATTAGAACTCTCCTGCTTCTCGCATTTCCCTCCCCCTGCCCTGCATGCTGAATCCGTGCTGGCCAAACTCTGGGCCTTGCTTCTTTGCTAAATCTATTGGGACTCTGTCCTGGTGCTGCTCTTGCTCGCTGTGTGTCCCTCTTTCCTTCTCTCTGCTTCCCCGCATGGCCCTTGCATGCCGTGTCCGGCTGTGGAAGTCCCTTTCTGCCTCTGGTCTCCAGTGCCTTAAGGTCTGAGCCATCGTCTTGAAATGCAGTGCTGGGGATTTAAGCGGATAGCGTACGGTGCTTTCACTGAATGGGGACAGCTGCATGCTCTATTCTGCCTCGAGGGCGGGGCGGGTAGTGATGCTATCTTGTGCTGTGTCTGGCCTAGCTGCAAGAGGCAGGGCAGGCCAGCTGTTGGAGCCGGTGGATGCTTGGAGGGTCCAGGCTATGATGCTGCTTTTTTGTTGTTGTTGTTGTTGTCTTCTCTCGCACCTTCAGTTCAGACATCTCCAAGCACTTGACAAACGTGGCTTCAGCCTCCCAGCACCCATGGCGAGGCTGGTCAGGATTGTTATCCCTGTCTTGTGCCTCGGTTTCCCCATCTGCAAAGAGTAAACACCTGGGATGCAGCCTCTTGGCACCGAGGATCCTGTGGCTGCTGTTAAGGCCTGTGCAGCCTCCCAGATATATTAGAGCAGCCTTGGGGTTGCTCTAACTCACTGCAACCTCCCAAAGGGCTGCTTGCCAGCTATGCCACAACCCAGAGTTCCCCTAATGGGGTGTGCTAAGGCCCTGGCTCTGCCCCCAGCATGCCTGGGTTTGCAACACGAGCCACATAGAACCAATTACGCTAGCCCAAGGCAGTGTGTGTGCCAGGACAACTCTCCTTCCCCCATTCCCTGCACATCAAAAGGGCCAGGCTGGCAGAGGAGCATCTCCCCACTGGCCTTTGGGTGCCTATTTGAGACACCGTGGGCCTGACTCTGACACCCTGAGCACCATCAGCTGGAGTAGTGGGTGCTCAGCGCCCCTCAAAAAATCCATTCCAACCATGCCACAAATGTGCCGTGTGACCCTGGGCTAGCCCTTTCCCCTCCCTTTGCCTCAGTGTCCCCACCTGTAATCCAACCCTGCTGGGAGGAGGGGAGGTGCTTAGAGATTCTGGCTGGGAAGCTGCTTTGGGGCTATCAACCCTCTCCATGATGGGCTCTTCCACCTGGGCTCTTTCCTCAGGGGTGTCGATTCTCATGTGCTCAGCACTCTAGAACCTCCCTCTGAACTCTGCTCACAGCCCCATTGGCTGTTGCTGGGGCAAAGCCTAGAACTGGTTTGAGACAGGATTGTCTCCTGGCCAGGGAGCCAGAATTCCTGGGTTCTCTCCCTGTTCTCGGGGGATTGAGAACTCCTGGGCTCCGTTCCCAGCTCTGCCATTGATTCGATTGTGATCTGTTAAAAATCCCTTCCCCATCTGCCAAAACAGGGTGAAGCTCATTGCAAAACTGGAGTGGGTCAGATGGAGAGAGGGCGCTTCCCCCCCGCTGGCCACAGGGTGGTGCCCTTATGCCCCACATAGCACGGCTGGAGCAGGGCCCCAGTTTGTTCAAGCCTGGAGGTTCTGGGGGTTGGGTCCGGAGCCAGCCTGTCCCTGCTAGTCTCTGACTCCACAGGGGATGGGGCAGCGTGTGCCATGCAGCAGCCTGGACTCTGTTGGCTTTGGGATCTTGCCTGGATGGGGCACAGGGGCCACCCACAGCTCTCACGGGGAGAGGTGGGTAGCTTATCTGTGCCAGCAGCGAGATGGCCAGGGGGTGAAGCCCGTTTCCTTTCCAAGCCCCTGCCCCAAGCCAAGGCAGGGTCTGCACGAGTCTCTGAGCCCTTAGCACCAACGGGGTGTGACCTGCCCCGGGGGGCCTGTCTGGGGAGCAGGCTGCCCAGCAGCTTCTGTCTGTGGTTTGCTTTGCTCCGGAGTCCCGCTAGCAGGCCCTGGCAGCCTGGTGGGGCGGGATCTGGCTTCGTCCTGGGTCACCCAGCCAGCGCCCTCCTGCTGACACCCTTGCTCTCTCTCTCCCACGGAAAGGGCCTCATTAACCCCGTGGGCGGTGCCAGGAGCGCCCGGACGGCCCCGCTGCAGTGCATCTCTGTGGCGGAAGGACACTCCAAGCCCGTTCTCCGCGTGGACGCCACCAACGAGCTGCTCTTCTCCGGATCCAAAGGTGCGCGCCTCAGGGGCGGGCCGGCTGCTGAGCTCTGGGTGTGATCATTGGGGAGTGAGCCTGTTACCCAGGGGAGGGGCTGAGCCACCCCAAACTGCGGGGGCAGGACAGGAGCCTCTTGCTCAGACGGCACCGGCCTGCCTGAAAGCCACAACGGGCCGGTGCAGTTCTGGGTCCCCCCAGCAGAGGGCAGCAATGCTGCACGAGTCATTAGGCTGAACAGCTGTGTGGTGACATCCCTGAAGCGAGTTGTTGGGGTCTCTGCCCGGTTCCTAGTGGCTGGATGTTCACCTCGCACCTGGCACTAATAGACGCTCCCCCCTTTGGCAGGTCTGGCAGAGGTGCCAGAGGCTGGATGGGCCACAGGGACTGAGCTCCCCTAGGGCACTCGTGGGAGCAGGGGGAGGCGTTCTGCACTCAGGGCAGCATTGCAAAGGCCAAGTGGCCGGGCTGGTCTGCAGGGCTGAGTCTAGGAATGCTGCAATGCTGGTCGTTCTGGCCTGGCCTGGCTCGTGGAGGCTCGGTGGCTTGGTGCTCTGCTCTCAGGGAAGTTGCTCCTCTCGTCTGTTTCGGGGGGCACCGTGCACCCTACAGTTGCTTTGATCAGGGATGGGTAATGACCCATCTGCAGCTGCCAGGGCCGTTTCCAGACCCCAGCGAAACAGCCCCTCTCTCTGGTGCCCAGCCACAGACTGAGACTTCTCTTTTAGGCTTCCCCAATCTGACTGGCGGGAACAGGAGCAGCGCCAGGGTTTTTGGCGCCCTAGACGGGAGTCCTTCTGTGCTCCCGGTCGTCGTCGGCAATTCAGCGGTGGGGAGGTCCTTCTGTGCTCCCGGTCGTCGTCGGCAATTCAGCGGTGGGGGGGTCCTTCTGTGCTTCCGGTCGTCGGCGGCAATTCAGCGGTGGGGGGGGTCCTTCTGTGCTTCCGGTCGTCGGCGGCAATTCAGCGGTGGGGGGGGTCCTTCTGTGCTCCCGGTCGTCGTCGGCAATTCAGCGGTGGGGGGGTCCTTCTGTGCTCCCGGTCGTCGGCGGCAATTCAGCGGTGGGGGGGTCCTTCTGTGCTCCTGGTCGTCGGCGGCAATTCAGCGGTGGGGGGGTCCTTCCGTGCTCCCGGTCGTCGTCGGCAATTCAGCGGTGGGGGGGTCCTTCTGTGCTCCCGGTCGGCGGCGGCAATTCAGCGGTGGGGGGGTCCTTCTGTGCTTCCGGTCGTCGTCGGCAATTCAGCGGTGGGGGGGTCCTTCCACGCTCCCGGTCTTCGGGTCACTTCGGCGGCGGGTCCTGGAGCAAGTGTAGAATTGCCGCCGAACACCCAGAGCGCGGAAGGACCCCCCGCTGCCGAATTGCCGCCCCTCCCCTCCTCCCCCAAATCCTGGTGCGGTCGCCTAAATGGAAGCGCCGGCCCTGGGCGGGAACATGCCTGGGCTGCCTGTCAACATCAACTCCAGGCCAGGAGTGGGGTTTGTGTCGCTCCGCCCCGGGCGTGGAGCTGGCATGCCTGCTGGTACGGGTCTGGCTGGCTGCGCGGCAAGGCACCTCCCTTGGGTGCCGAAAGGTGCTGCCTGGGTCACCCTTGCTGTGCCGTTGCTCCCGGCTTGAGGGGACGTGGGACTGAGCGGGGGGGTCTCATCCTGGCACCCCTGGCACTGCATATGGCCAGGAAGTGGCGTTGCTTCCCCCTATAGATGACTGGGGACAGACGCTGTCCAGCCTTCTAATCAGTCCACAATGGGCTAGATCTTCCATTCCACATTGTGTAAATTGCCCCCTCCCTCCCCCAAGAGTCTCTGCCTTGAGGCTCACCTGTTTGTCTCTTTGGCTTAGCTCTTCAGGTCAGGTGATCTCTGGGGATGCCTGTGCTGGGACCACCACCCGCACCATCGCCAGCGTGCAGGGCGAGCACCAGATCAACCAGATCGCACTCAACCCCACCGGCACCATGCTCTACACTGCCGCTGGGAACTCTGTCCGCATCTGGGAGCTCAACAGGTCCGGGCGGGGCTAACTCGGGCCCCCAGGCAGGGGCAGCTCTTGTGGGGAGGCAGACGGGTGCTGCGTAGGCAGAGGGAGCAGTCGTTCTGGGCTGAGCGGGGGCCCGCTCCCTCCCGGCTGGAAGCTGTGTTATTGAGGCAGGGGCGGATTTGGACTGGCACCGGGGGAAGCTGCACTGGCACAAACCCCAGCGTGGAGCAGCTTAGCTTGTTTGTCTTGGGCTTTGCACTACATCAGCCCCAGCAGCTGCTGATCACGCCCAAGGGGGGCTGAAAGTAGGACCCAGTGCTCCTCTCCCAGCTGCAGCCCTTAGGGCAGGGGTGGGGAACCTTTTCTCTGTCACTGGCCATTGACCCACAGAAAAAATCAATCACGGGCCACTTACCTGCTGGGGGGCGTGGAGGCTTGGGGCTTCCCCTGCAGCGGGTGGTGGGAGAGGGCGCCACGGGCCAGATGAAATTAACTAACGGGCTGGATCCAGCCTGCGGGCCGTAGCTTTCCCCGCCCCTGCCTTAGGAGATCGGTGGACAAGCCGGTCACCCCCTGACACCGCATCTGAGCCCAGCTCCCTGCCCCTAGCCCAAGGCCACAGTCACGGCCCATGGTGCTGAGAGATGTGGTATCCCCGAAATTGCTCCGTGCTCTGCACCCCGGAGCCCGAGGTCCCCACTTCTGCTTGGGATGGTGGAGAGGGGCCTGGGGCTGGGAGGGTCCCTGCTGGGAGCCTTGGAGACTGGGCCAGCGAAGGGCCTGCAGGAACGAGCGCCTCCTGCTGAGCGCACCCCGGGCTCCTGCTTGTAGGTTGCAGCCTATCGGGAAGCTGACCGGCCACATCAGGCCTGTGATGTGTCTCACTGTGAACCAGACTGCGAGCAACCATGACCTGGTCGTCACCGGCTCCAAGGATCACTACGTCAAGGTACCCTGGGACCCTCCCTCCCTCCCGCTCACAGGCAGCACGAGGGGCCTTTGAGCCCAGGAACCGCTGCTTGTGCCAGCCCTCCCCACCCCCATGCATAGCCGCTCTCCCGTAGGTGCCAGCTACAGCGGCTCGCTGCCCACCAAAGGCCTGGCGAGGAGGGGACATACTGGGTGGTGGTGTCCAGAGCGCCCAGCGTCGGCCTAACTCCGCTCCCATGGGGGGCGGGAAGGAGCCGTTCTGTTGATCTCAGCGGGCTGTTGCTGGCCTAATGACCTGAGAGCGACTGGTCTCCTTTGCCACCGGCGTTCACAGCAGCTGCCCTCCGGGCTGTTGCCTTGCAGATGTTTGAGATTGCGGACAGCGTGGTGGGGAACGTCGGCCCCACCCATAACTTCGAGCCCCCGCACTACGACGGCATCGAGTGTCTGGCCATCCAGGGCGACGTGCTCTTCAGTGGCTCCGGGGACAACGGGATCAAGAAGTGGGATCTGGAGCAGCAGGAGCTCCTCCAGGTACGGAGGGGGACGAGCAGGAAGGCCCTGCTGCTGTGCGGGGGGCAGAGAGATGGGCTAGACCCGCAGCGTGCCGTTTCGAGGGCCAGTGCCAGGGTCTGGAGCGAGGACTTAGAACCTGCTGGAGAGTCGCTGTCCAGTCTGGAGCGTGCTCCCACCATCCTGGGGGCAGAGGATCAGAGAGCAGACACAAGGACCCCATCCCTACGTTGCACATGGGGCCTCCAGGCAATGGAAGAGCCCCGGGGGTTGCAAACGACAGTGGCTGGCAGGGTGGGTCCCGAAGGCAGTTTACAGCCGTGGGCAATGCACGGTAGCCAGTTCTATAGGGCTGGGCCCCACCTGCTGCGGTTAAAGGGCTCAGTGGCCTATGGGGAAGGGGGACAGGTTGGTCTGGGGGTAGATAGCGCTCGGCGTTGTCCCTATTTCTGACCCGGTGAGTGTGGCTGTCTGGTCTCCGGGCCCCACAGGCCGCGGTGCCTGGCTCTCCAGGTCAGTGGTGGCGCGCTGCAGTGCGGGGACGGCCTCCGGTGGGTCTGGGATAGAGCAGCAGCCGAAGGGGGCGTGCAGGCCGGTGCTGGGAGGCAGGAGGTCTGGCTCTGCCATGAGACTTGGCTAACATTTCAGAGGCCTCCATTGATTTTTTTTTTTTTTTTTTTGGTGGTGGGGGGCTCTGTTTTGGAGAACCTACCATGTGCCCGCCCGGGGCTGGGTTGTTCAGAGGAGCTGGGCACTGTGGGAGTCAAG
>NW_027053745.1:0-23000 GCF_011386835.1 Chrysemys picta bellii | reverse complement strand
GCCCACTTGCTTCCTAGAATGAACAGGCATTGAGTGGGGTGATCCACAGAGAGTAGCTCAAACCTTCAAAGTGTCAGGCCAGTAGCAGGACATTAGCACTTTAGGGTTTGGTTGGGTGTGGCAGTGATATCACAAAGGCCTTATCCTGGACCTCAGCCTATGGTCAAAGGTGTTAGGGAGGTGGTTACCTGAGAGAGAGATGCTGACATCAGCCAGGCAGGACAGGAGCGCAGGACCAGGGAAACCTCAGCGACCCCTTTGGCTTTGCTTTAGCAAGTCTCCTTCTCGAGGTCTCCCTTTTTAGGACTCAGAGAGTATTAGGGTTCAAGTATGTGAGTGCGAGGAGGAACCTCTTTCGAGTTTCTCCTTTTATTGATTTTACTAGAAAACAGACGTGCCTGTTGAGAAGGTAAGAACCTTGGAGAGGTTTTTAACCTGCTCAGTCTGCAGTCTGATCCATCTGTTGCCAGCTGAATTCTAGGCATGGAAAACACTAGTTCAAGGTGGCAGAATTTTATAGCCCACCTGGGATTTTGTGCCGTAGAATCAATGGGGACATTAGGGTTTGTCCTTTTCATTTTACCTTTTCCTCCATCCCTCCTTGCTTTCTCTTGTTCCCCTCCCACCACCAGGAGTGGTGTGTGTGTTTGTGTGTGTTGCTGGGGGTGCTCTTCACCTCCCCTTGTGGGAAGTTGACACTGCAAGGGCTGTGCCTCTGTGGACATCAGCAGCTCCCACTCCCTGCTGCAGGTACTGCTCTGGCTCACTGTAAATGGGGTGCTAGTGGAAGGGGAAATGGAACCCCCTGGCACTCACTAAAAGGGAAAGTGGTGGATTCTCCATCTCTTGATGTCATTGAATGAAGACTAGATGCCTTTCTGGAATGTGTGTGCCCAAAGAGTAACTATTGTACTATACAGGAAGCCTATGATATGCAGGGGCTTAGATTAGATGCTCTAAAGGTCTCTTGTGGCCATAAAGTCTACTAATTTTGGAAACACTGAGTGTAGCATTGGGAGCAGCCTCTGATGTTTTATTGTCTAGCCCACTTGCTTCCTAGAATGAAGACGCATTGAGTGGGGTGATCCACAGAGAGTAGCTCAAACCTTCATAGTGTCAGGCCAGCAGCAGGACACTAGCACTTAAGGGTTTGATTGGTGGCAGTGATATCACAAAGGTCTTTTGCAGGACCTCAGCATATTGGTCAAAGGTGTTAGGGAGGTGGTAACCTCAGAGAGAGATGCTGCCATCAGCGAGGCAGGACAGGGGCGCATGGCCAGGGAAACCTCAGAGACCCCTGTGGCTTTGCTTCAGCAAGTCTCCTTCTCGAGGTTTCTCTTGAGGACTGAGAGAGTATTAGGATTCACGTATTTGAGTGAGAGCAGGAGCCTCTTTCGAGTTGTCTCCTTTCCTTTTACTGATTTTACTAGAAAACAGACATCCCTGTTTAGAAAGTAAGAGCCTCCAAGAGGTTTTGGAACCTGCTCAGTCTGATCCATCTGGTGCCAGCTGAATTCTAGGCATGGAAAACACTAGTTCAAGGTGGCAGAATTTTAATCCCTCCCTGTAATTTTGTCTGGTAGAATCACTGGGGACATTAGGGTTTGTCCTTTTCGTTTTACCTTTTCCTCCATCCCTCCTTCCTTTCTCTTCATCTCTTACTTCTTTTGTCCTTTCTTTTGTTCCCCTCCCACCACCAGGAGTGGTATATATGTGTGTGTGTGTGTGTGTGTGTGTGTTGCTGGGGGTGCTCTTCACCTCCCCTTGTTGGGAGTTGATCCAAAACTGTATGGTTGAAATAGTGCTTGGACTCCACTGACACTAGATGCTGCCATCGTGTGGTTTAGCATTAGTGTCTGGGATGACTTGGGGCAAGATCTCAACCTCCCCGCAACCCACTTCACTGCTGCCAGAATCCCACCTGCCCCCCCTGCTAGAGCCGCCTCCCTGCCCAACCTGGGTGGGGGTGGAGAAGAGGGTTCTGATAACTTGAGCTGTGGTTTGGAGGTGGAACAGCTGTCAAGGGCACTGAGGGGGAGGTAGCAGGAGCTCACCCTACAAGGACGGGGGTTGGCACTGGAGATTCCTAGAAAGGAGAAGACGACTCCATTCTGGGGTTCAGGAGGTGAATTCATCCCTCAGTGGTGGGCAGGTGCTGGGTGTAAATACTGCTGGTTCCAGGTGTCCTTAATTGCCCCTGATTCCTCGGGGCATTTGAGTCTCTGACAGGTTCTCGTTCCCTTGCAGGAGGAGGACGTCACGGCCAAAGGGATGCACCAGCTCCGCATCATCCGGCACTTACGCCATGTGCCTGAGACACTGCAGGGGCTGTTCCTCTGAGGCCTTAGCAACTCCCTCTCCCTGCTGCAGGTACTGCTCTGGCTCACTGTAAATGGGGAGCTAGTGGAAGGGGAAATGGAGCCCCCTGGCACATACTAAAAGGGAAAGTGGTGGATTCTCCAACTCTTGATGTCATTGATTGAAGACTAGATGCCTTTCTGGAATGTGTGTGCCCAAAAAGTAACTATTGTACTATACTGGAAGCCTATGATATGGAGGGGGTTAGATGAGATGCTGTAAAGGTCTCTTCTGGCCAGAAAGTCTCCTACTTTTGGAAACACTGAGTGTAGTATTGGGAGCAGCCTCTGATGTTTTACTGTCTAGCTAGCTTGCTTCCTAGAATGAAGACGAATTTTGTGGTGTGATCCACAGAGCGTAGCTCAAACCTTCAAAGTGTCAGGCCAGCAGCAGGACATGAGCACTTTAGGGTTTGGTTGGGTGTGGCAGTGATATCACAAAGGCTTTTTCGAGGACCTCAGCGTACTGGTCAAAGGTGTTAGGGAGGTGGTGACCTCAGAGAGAGATGCTCTCTTCAGCCAGGGAGGACAGGGGCTTACGACCAGGGAAACCTCAGAGACCCCTGTGGCTTTGCTTCAGCAAGTCTCCTTCTCGAGGTTTCTTTTTGAGGACTGAGAGAGTGTTAGGGTTGACGTATGTGAGTGCGAGCAGGAGCCTCTTTCGAATTTTCTCCTTTCCTTTTACTGATTTTACTTGAAAATTAGAAGGTAAGAGCCTCCAAGAGGTTTTGGAACCTGCTCAGTCTGATCCATCTGGTGCCAGCTGAATTCTCGGCATGGAAAACAGTAGTTTAAGGTGGCAGAATTTTCTTCCCTCCCTGGAATTTTGTCCCGTGGAATCACTGGGGACACTAGGGTTTGTCCTTTTCATTTTACCTTTTCCTCCATCCCTCCTTCCTTTCTCTTCATCTCTTACTTCTTTTGTCCTTTCTCTTGTTCCCCTCCCACCTCCAGGAGTGGTGTGTGTGTTGCTGGGGGTGCTCTTCACCTCCCCTTGTGGGAAGTTGATCCAAATCTGTCGGGTTCAAATAGTGCTTGGACTCCACTGACACTAGATGCTGCCATCCTGTGGCTTAGCATTAGTGTCTGGGACAACTTGGGGCAAGATCTCAACTTCCCCGCAACCCACTTCACTGCTGGCAGAATCGCTCCTGCCCCCCCTGCTAGGGCCGCCTCCCTGCGCAACCTGGGTTGGGGTGGAGAAGAGGGTTCTGATAACTTGAGCTGTGGTTTGGAGGTAGAACAGCTGTCAAGGGTACTGAGGGGGAGGTAGCAGGAGCTCACCCTACAAGGTGGTAGGTTGGCACTGGAGGTTACTAGAAAGGACAAGAAGACTCCATTCTGGGGTTCAGGAGGTGAATTCATCCCTCAGTGGTGGGCAGGTAGTCAGTTTAAATACTGCTGGTTCCAGGTGCCCTTAATTCCCCCTGATTCCTCGGGGCGTTTGAGTCTCTGACAGGTTCTCGTTCCCTTGCAGCAGGAGGACGTCACGGCCAAAGTGATGCACCAGCTCCGCATCATCCGGCACTTGCGCCATGTGCCTGAGACACTGCAGGGGCTGCGCCTCTGAGGCCTTCAGCAACTCCCGCTCCCTGCTGCAGGTACTGCTCTGTCTCCCTGTAAATGGCGAGCTAGTGGAAGGGGAAATGGAGCCCCCTGGCACTCACTAAAAGGGAAAGTGGTGGATTCTCCATCTCTTGATGTCATTGAATGAAGACTAGATGCCTTTCTGCAATGTGTGTGCCCAAAAAGTAACTATTGTACTATACAGCAAGCCTATGGTATGCAGGGGCTTAGATGAGATGCTCTAAAGGTCTCTTGTGGCCATAAAGTCTACAAATTTTGGAAACACCGAGTGTAGTATTGGGAGCAGCCTGTGATGTTTTATTGTCTAGCCGGCTTGCTTCCTAGAATGAAGACGCATTGAGTGGGGTGATCCACAGAGAGTACCTGTGTCAAGGCTGTATCCCCACTTTGAAGTTTAGGGTACAAATGTAGGGGCCTGCATGAAAACCTCTAAGCTTAACCACCATCCCAAGGCTAATTTCCTCCCCTGGGTAGCCTTGAGAAACCTTTCAGCAATTCCCTGGTGAATACAGATCCAAACCCCTTGGATCTTAACACAAGGAGAAATAAACCATCCCCCCTCCTTCCTCCCACCAACTTCTGGTGAATACAGATCCAACCCCCTTGGATCTAAAAGAAGGAGAAATTAACCATTCCCCTCCTTCCTCCCACCAACTCCTGGTGAATCAAGATCCAAACTCCTTGGATCTTAAAACAAGGAAAAATCAATCCGGTTCTTAAAAATAAGGCTTTTAATTAAAGAAAAAGGTAAAAATCATCTCTGTAAAATCAGTATGGAAATTAACCTTACAGGGTAATCAAACTTAAAGAGCTCAGAGGACTCCCCTCTAGTCTTAGGTTCAAAGTACAGCAAACAAAGATAAACACTCTAGTAAAAGGTACATTTACAAGTTGAGAAAACAAAGGAAAACTAACACGCCTTGTTTGAAATAGGAGAGACTTGTTTAGAAAGATGTGGAGAACCTGGATTGATGTCTGGTCCCTCTCAGTCCCGAGGGCGAACACCCACACAAACAAAGAACACAAACAAAAGCCTTCCCCTCCCCAAGATTTGAAAGTATCTTGTCCCCTTATTGGTCCTTTAGGTCAGATGCCAGCCAGGTTACCTGAGCTTCTTAACCCTTTAGAGGGAAAAGGATTTTGGAGTCTCTGGCCAGGAGGATTTTATAGTACTGTACACAGGACAGCTGTTACCCTTCCCTTTATAGTTATGACAACCTCAAACCTTCAAAGTGTCAGGCCAGCAGCAGGACATTAGCACTTGAGGGTTTGGTTGGGTGTGGCAGTGACATCACAAAGGCCTTTTGCAGGATGTCAGCTTATTGGTCAAATGTGTTAGGGAGGTGGTGACCTCAGAGAGAGATGCTGACATCAGCCTGGCAGGACGGGAGCACAGGGCCAGGGAAACCTCAGAGACCCTGTGGCTTTGCTTCAGCAAGTCTCCTTCTCGGGGTCTTTCTTTGAGGACTGAGAGAGTGTTAGGGTTCACGTACGTGAGTGCGTGCAGGAGCCTCTTTCGAGTTTTCTCCTTTCCTTTTACTGATTTTACTAGAAAACAGACGTCCCTGTTTAGAAGGTAAGAGTCTCCAAGAGGTTTTGGCAGCTGCTCAGTCTGATCCACGTGGTGCCAGCTGAATTCTAGGCATGGAAAACAGTAGTTTAAGATGGCAGAATTTTATTCCATCCCTTGGATTTTGTGCCGTAGAATCACTGGGGACATTAGGGTTTGTCCTTTTTGTTTTAACTTTTCCTCCATCCCTCCTTCCTTTCTCTTCATCTCTTACTTCTTTTGTCCTTTCTCCTGTTCCCCTCCCACCTCCAGGAGTGGTGTGTGTTTTGCTGGGGGTGCTCTTCACCTCCCCTTGTGGGAAGTTGATCCAAAACTGTCGGGTTCAAATAGTGCTTGGACTCCACTGACACTAGATGCTGCCATCCTGTGGCTTAGCATTAGTGTCTGGGACAACTTGGGGCAAGATCTCAACTTCCCCGCAACCCACTTCACTGCTGGCAGAATCCCTCCTGCCCCCCCTGCTACGGCCGCCTCCCTGCGCAACCTGGGTTGGGGTGGAGAAGAGGGTTCTGATAACTTGAGCTGTGGTTTGGAGATAGAACAGCTGTCAAGGGTACTGAGGGGGAGGTAGCAGGAGCTCACCCTACAAGGTGGTGGGTTGGCACTGGAGGTTACTAGAAAGGACAAGAAGACTCCATTCTGGGGTTCAGGAGGTGAATTCATCCCTCAGTGGTGGGCAGGTAGTCAGTTTAAATACTGCTGGTTCCAGGTGCCCTTAATTCCCCCTGATTCCTCGGGGCGTTTGAGTCTCTGACAGGTTCTCGTTCCCTTGCAGCAGGAGGACGTCACGGCCAAAGTGATGCACCAGCTCCGCATCATCCGGCACTTGCGCCATGTGCCTGAGACACTGCAGGGGCTGCGCCTCTGAGGCCTTCAGCAACTCCCGCTCCCTGCTGCAGGTACTGCTCTGTCTCCCTGTAAATGGCGAGCTAGTGGAAGGGGAAATGGAGCCCCCTGGCACTCACTAAAAGGGAAAGTGGTGGATTCTCCATCTCTTGATGTCATTGAATGAAGACTAGATGCCTTTCTGCAATGTGTGTGCCCAAAAAGTAACTATTGTACTATACAGCAAGCCTATGGTATGCAGGGGCTTAGATGAGATGCTCTAAAGGTCTCTTGTGGCCATAAAGTCTACAAATTTTGGAAACACCGAGTGTAGTATTGGGAGCAGCCTTTGATGTTTTATTGTCTAGCCGGCTTGCTTCCTAGAATGAAGACGCATTGAGTGGGGTGATCCACAGAGAGTACCTGTGTCAAGGCTGTATCCCCACTTTGAAGTTTAGGGTACAAATGTAGGGGCCTGCATGAAAACCTCTAAGCTTAACCACCATCCCAAGGCTAATTTCCTCCCCTGGGTAGCCTTGAGAAACCTTTCACCAATTCCCTGGTGAATACAGATCCAAACCCCTTGGATCTTAAAACAAGGAGAAATAAACCATCCCCCCTCCTTCCTCCCACCAACTTCTGGTGAATACAGATCCAACCCCCTTGGATCTAAAAGAAGGAGAAATTAACCATTCCCCTCCTTCCTCCCACCAACTCCTGGTGAATCAAGATCCAAACTCCTTGGATCTTAAAACAAGGAAAAATCAATCAGGTTCTTAAAAATAAGGCTTTTAATTAAAGAAAAAGGTAAAAATCATCTCTGTAAAATCAGTATGGAAATTAACCTTACAGGGTTATCAAACTTAAAGAGCTCAGAGGACTCCCCTCTAGTCTTCGGTTCAAAGTACAGCAAACAAAGATAAACACTCTAGTAAAAGGTACATTTACAAGTTGAGAAAACAAAGGAAAACTAACACGCCTTGTTTGAAATAGGAGAGACTTGTTTAGAAAGATGTGGAGAACCTGGATTGATGTCTGGTCCCTCTCAGTCCCGAGGGCGAACACCCACACAAACAAAGAACACAAACAAAAGCCTTCCCCTCCCCAAGATTTGAAAGTATCTTGTCCCCTTATTGGTCCTTTAGGTCAGATGCCAGCCAGGTTACCTGAGCTTCTTAACCCTTTAGAGGGAAAAGGATTTTGGAGTCTCTGGCCAGGAGGATTTTATAGTACTGTACACAGGACAGCTGTTACCCTTCCCTTTATAGTTATGACAACCTCAAACCTTCAAAGTGTCAGGCCAGCAGCAGGACATTAGCACTTCAGGGTTTGGTTGGGTGTGTCAGTGACATCACAAAGGCCTTTTGCAGGATGTCAGCTTATTGGTCAAATGTGTTAGGGAGGTGGTGACCTCAGAGAGAGATGCTGACATCAGCCTGGCAGGACAGGAGCACAGGGCCAGGGAAACCTCAGAGACCCTGTGGCTTTGCTTCAGCAAGTCTCCTTCTCGGGGTCTTTCTTTGAGGACTGAGAGAGTATTAGGGTTCACGTACGTGAGTGCGTGCTGGAGCCTCTTTCGAGTTTTCTCCTTTCCTTTTACTGATTTTACTAGAAAACAGACGTCCCTGTTTAGAAGGTAAGAGTCTCCAAGAGGTTTTGGCAGCTGCTCAGTCTGATCCACGTGGTGCCAGCTGAATTCTAGGCATGGAAAACAGTAGTTTAAGATGGCAGAATTTTATTCCATCCCTTGGATTTTGTGCCGTAGAATCACTGGGGACATTAGGGTTTGTCCTTTTTGTTTTAACTTTTCCTCCATCCCTCCTTCCTTTCTCTTCATCTCTTACTTCTTTTGTCCTTTCTCCTGTTCCCCTCCCACCACCAGGAGTGGTGTGTGTGTGTGTGTGTGTGTGTGTGTGTGTGTGTGTGTGTGTGTGTGTTGCTGGGGGTGCTCATCACCTCTCCTTGTGGGAAGTTCATCGAAAACTGTGGGGTTGAAATAGTGTTTGGACTCCACTGACACTAGATGCTGCCATCCTGTGGCTTAGCATTAGTGTCTGGGATGACTTGGGTTAAGATCTCAACTTCCCCGCAACCCACTTCACTGCTGCCAGAATCCCTCCTGCCCCCCCTGGTAGAGCCGCCTCCCTGCCCAACCTGGGTGGGGGTGGAGAACAGTGTTTTTTTCATACGGTCATAGATTCTAGGACTGGAAGGGACCTCGAGAGGTCATCGAGTCCAGTCCCCTGCCCGCATGGCAGGACCATGTAACGGACTTATTAGATAAGGGAAATGCGGTGGACCTAATATACCTGGATTTCAGTAAAGCGTTTGATAGTGTACCCCATGAGGAATTATTGGTTAAACTGGAAAACATGGGGATCGATATGAAAATCCAGAGGTGGATAAAGAATTGGTTAATGGGGAGAATGCAGCGGGTCGTATTAAAGGGTGAACTGTCGGGTTGGAGGGAGGTTACTAGTGGAGTGCCTCAAGGTTCGGTTTTGGGACCCATTTTATTTAATCTATTTATAACTGACCTCGGAACCGATTGCAAGAGTGGGCTGATAAAGTTTGCGGATGATACGAAGGTGGGAGGAGTTGCAAATTCGGAGGAGGATAGGGATATTCTGCAGGGAGACTTGAATGAGCTTGTGAATTGGAGTGTCAGAAATAAGATGAAATTTAATAGTGAAAAGTGTAAGGTGATGCACTTGGGGATGACTAATAACAATTTTAGTTACAAGATGGGGACGCATTGGTTAGAAGTAACGGAAGAGGAGAAGGACCTAGGGGTCCTTGTAGACCGCAGGATGACTATGAGTCGACAATGTGACGTGGCTGTGAAAAAAGCCAATGCGATCTTGGGATGTATTAGGCGAGGTATATCTAGTAGGGATAAGGAGGTCCTGCTTCCGTTGTATACGGCACTGGTGAGACCTCATTTGGAGTACTGTGTGTAGTTCTGGTCTCCCATGTTTAAAAAAGATGAACTCAAATTGGAACGGGTGCAGAGAAGGGCGACTAGGATGATCAGAGGAATGGAAAACCTGTCGTATGAAAAGAGATTAGAGGAGCTCGGGTTGTTTAGTCTGACAAAACGAAGGCTGAGGGGGGATATGATTGCTATCTTTAAATATATCAGAGGGATAAATACAAGGGAGGGAGAGGAATTATTTCAGCTGAGTACTAATGTGGACACGAGAACCAATGGATATAAACTGGCCGTGGGGAAGTTCAGGCTTGAAATCAGACGAAGGTTTCTGACCGTCAGAGGGGTGAAATATTGGAACGGCCTTCCGAGGGAAACGGTGGGGGCGACGGACCTGTCTGGTTTTAAGATTAAGTTGGATAAGTTTATGGAGGGAATGGTTTAATGGTAAAACATAGTAGCCGAGGAAAACCAAGCAATGGTACGTAAATAGCATAATGGCAAACAAGGGTCAGGCTAGAGACTCTTGCCTACATGCTCGGGGTATTACTGATCGCCATATTTGGGGTCGGGAAGGAATTTTCCTCCAGGGTAGATTGGCTGAGCCTCTGGAGGTTTTTCGCCTTCCTCCGCAGCATGGGGCAGGGATCACTAGCAGGAGGGTCCCTGCCGATTGAAGTCACTAAAACACAGGATTGGGGACTTCAACGGCACAGTCCAGGGAAGGGTCTTGTGGCCTGCAGCATGCAGGGGGTCAGACCAGATGATCATAATGGTCCCTTCTGACCTTAAAGTCTATGAGTCTATAAGACCAAATACCATCCCTGATAGACATTTATCTAACCTACTCTTAAATATCTCAAGAGATGGAGATTCCACAACCTCCCTCGGCAATTTATTCCAGTGCTTAACCACCCTGACAGTTAGGAACTTTTTCCTAATGTCCAACCTAGACCTCCCTTGCTGCACTTTAAACCCATTGCTTCTGGTTCTATCCTTAGAGGCTAAGGTGAACAAGTTTTCTCCCTCCTCCTTATGACACCCTTTTAAATACCTGAAAACTGCTATCATGTCTCCTCTCAGTCTTCTCTTTTCCAAACTAAACAAAGCCAATTCTTTCAGCCTTCCTTCATAGGTCATGTTCTCAAGACCTTTAATCATTCTTGTTGCTCTTCTCTGGACCCTTTCCAATTTCTCCACATCTTTTTTAAAATGCGGTGCCCAGAACTGGACACAATACTCCAGCTGAGGCCTAACCAGAGCAGAGTAGAGCGGAAGAATGACTTCTCGTGTCTTGCTCACAACACACCTGTTAATACATCCCAGAATCAGGTTTGCTTTTTTTGCAACAGCATCACACTGTTGACTCATATTTAGCTTGTGGTCCACTATAACCCCTAGATCCCTTTCTGCCGTACTCCTTCCTAGACAGTGTCAACGTTAGACTCAGGACTCATACTTTGTCAGACCACTCTGTTTTATTAGCACAGCGCTCTGCTAATACATTCAGATAATGTGAGCCTCCATGCAAGATTCAAACAGTCTTATTTATACAGATAAAAGGGTGTAAACTAAACAAAGGGACAGAGAGAGCAAAATTGTAAAATATGCATGGAGCACAATATGCATAACCTGCTTCCTTGTTAACTCTTATCGATCTAAGACTAATGCTTCACCAATTGCCCTTAAGTGGCAAGTTAAGCAGTTAATGTCTGCTTTCCTGCCCCCCTGGCTTGCAGCATTTCTCATTTCTACTTAAAGGTACATACAGCATTTTTTTAATTCATTCTATTTCTTTAATATAATTCATTTCACTTTCACAATCCCTCCTTTTGGTCAAGCTTACGCAAAGACCAACAATTACTGGGTTCCACATATTAATAGTTCTTTATCTCTTCGGTCATCAGTGATATTTAACACCATCATATTAGCACTCTGTTTTGGGGCAGTCACCTGGGTGGCATACCGTACACAATTCTGGATACAACAGGAGATTAACTGAAAGCATACAAAAATCATTAGGATTCCACACAGGATAGTCAGGGCTCCCTGAAACAACCAGTTTCCTATGCCAGAGAAATTGAATAGGTTACTTAGCCACTTCCATAAATAACTTGGCTCTTCATGGGGAAGATATGCAATTTGTTCTAAGTGACTAGCACGATCTATTACCTCATTGGTGTCGTCAGGTATGACCACACAACATCCTTTTCCAATGAGAGCACAGGTCCCTCCTTTGGCTGCCAGCACTATGTCCAATGCCTGACAGTTTTGGAGGGCCATCTGTGGGATCGCCCCTGTTTCTTTGGCCAGGGTCTTTAAACTCTCTCCGGTTACATTTGCCATTATTTCAACTACTGCTTGTAACCTTAGGAGCCTTTTTGCATGGTGTATTACTCCCCCAAGTGGGATAAGGGAACCGCCAATGGCCTCTTCCCAGGTCAAGGGGCTTATGTTATTTACATACCATTGGGCATCTGAAAAGTCCCTTCTTCTTTGCCTGAAATTACGAAGGCATTCTCGTGGGAAGGACCCAAGCACTCGGAATTGTGGGAAGAGTCAGGCAGGATAACAGATACCTGACCAGTTAGCTGGTAACACAGTATAAGCTTTGGTCCCACAAACCCAATGATGGCCTATTAAGGCCGGGAAGGGTTGGTTGCACCCATTTGTCACATAGGTGCCTACAAAGGAGGAGTAATATCCTCCGAAGGGTACAGGGTAATTCTCCTTACGAGGAGTGGTGTTATTTGCATGGCATTGAAAGATTGTATTGTTTTCACTAAGGTTACTGTAGGGGGAACATGAGATTGATTTTTCTGTTTGATCCCAGGTCGAGAAAAAATTCATATCCCCATACCCGGCCCGCCACTCTTTAGTTTTGTTCGAATAATCCCATACACCATTGGCCACAATATGCTGAAGGCAATGACTTTTTCCCAGATCCAGCCCTGTCCCATTACACACCCAACACCAATGACCTTTTCCCTCCACCACTCTTATCCATTTAGATACAATTATTCCCACTGCTTCCCAAGTGTCATTATTGTTCCATGTTTTGTTAAACGGATGAAGTCCTCCAGTGAGGTCTGGGGAATTGAGTGGGATTGCCAGGACAGGAACACCAGCTTGAGAGTGGGCTGGGATGTGGCTGCAGGCCCAGCAATTAGAAATATTGAGAGTCTGAGCTATCCACACTTGCTGCTGGATAAAAGAATTGTCATTGTGGACTCCCCAGACCTTAAGACACCAGCAGCCAAGGAACAGGCGCCACCAGAGGCTCATGTTGGAGGCAAGGCCCTTCGGTTCTGACAACCTCAACTGAGGGAACCGCAGTCACGGTTTTACATCCACCAGGCAGCAGGCGCTAGGCTCACTACTGCTTCTTTTTGGGCCTTGCTTTAGGTCCTCGTCTGTTTCTGGCAACCCTTACGAGAGCGTAGATGGTAAGGTATTGCAGGCTGTTCCTCTACGTCTTCTTCTGGAGTCAAAATTGACTCTGCGTGGTCCTGAGGTGATTGGTTTGCTGGGGGGTGCCTTCTTACACTGCGAAGCATGTATGCACGCTCTGATGCCAGACAGTTTAACAGCCATCTGGATAGTAAGCAGTACCTGATGATTCTTTGATGTCCTTTAAGTCTCTTTACTTCTTCTTCCTTGACTCTGGCTATAACAATGGCCTTCACACCTTATCTTTTCCTGATGCATACATTCCTTATTCACACAGATTGAGAATACAAACAGTAGTATTTTATATGAAGCAAAAAAGGCATTGCAAATTAAACCTTGCTAAGTTTTGCAATCAATAACCAAGACAATTTACATTGAGACGCAGGCCTTCAATGTTCCTCTAATCTACTTAACATAGACACACTAGAGAATCCTGTTTCTTACTTACTAAACCTTAAAACAAAAAAATGTATATTTAACTAGAGGCCTACTCTGTAATACATATAGGAAACCATAGTAGACATTATAACTTATTCTAAAACAAAAGGGTGACCATAATCAGTCATAAGGATTGTTCTGGTCTGTCATTCCTTTCTGCTATTCAAAAAGGGTGGCTGACAGGGATGAAATCAAATCATACATTAATTCTTATGGGACATTATAAAATCCTGCTCCTACATATCCCCCTTTTGACACTAAGATTATTAATCGCCAGTGTCACTTCTTATTTAGTCCACGTAATAGAAAATACTGGGAGGTGATTTGGGCCTGTGGCTCTAGCTTTGCATACATTTGTTTTATCCAACAGCACATTTCAAACGTTACAATTAAACACATACAATTTAAAATCAAAAACAATTAGGGTTAGTAACATTAGTACGCCAGTAGTTGTGGGAGACCATTCAGAAAATATATTATACCAATGGTAAGCTGTTATGTCTTTCTGCAGTGGCAATTCTTAACATGTTGCCATTCGCATGTATAATATGAATGGTTCGGTTTCCCACATTGCCCTTTTGTTTGTTTTAGGAACTATGTTACCTTTTTACCTTTTGTAAACACATTACATTACATTTATCTATTGGAAGGTTGCTAACACTTCCATTCTTTTAAAACACTTTTCTCCCCAAGAATTAACACATGCACATAGCCCATTATACAGTACTTTGGTGTCATTATTCATTGTATCCCACATACAGGATCCTAGGGAGATGTCTTCACTACAGGGCTTTGGAGCAACAGGCATGGATAAGCATACCCACTTTTATTTGTTTCTTATTAGGTTGTCCTGTAGCTGATATTAGCTTTTTCTGAAAGACAAAAATAACATTTTTCTACCCCTTTTGGGGTGGCATTTATTATTGCTTAAAATATTCCTTTCTTTTACAAATACCCTTGCTGATTGCAGGCAAAACAAGAGGAATTACCTCCATATTTTCCTGTGTTTTTGTTCTATAGGCAGGCCAGGTTTTAATGGCTTCTATCTTTTAAGAGTTATGGGGAAATTATCCCACTGTTCAGTCATTAAATCCATGAGGTGATGTACCTCAGTTTTCCCTTTACAGCAGACCAAGGTTACAATATCTTTCCTGCTGTATTAATCTTTAAGTTTGTTCACAGGTTAACAGCCGAAAAGCATCATTACCATAAAGGATTTTTTTTTCCCCAAAAATCATACACACTATACATTGTTACAGGGGTACTTATTAACATTAAATTTATTTTAATTAAAGGTATCTTGTTATACTGTGCCTTTTATTTAGGCAATTTGTTTGCTGACCAGGTATGTTCTTTATCTGCAACTTCTTTGTGCTGGCAGTTCTCTCACTTCCTTTATCAGTTAGATAATTTGCATCCACACAGGCTCGGCTTTTGGATTCAAAACCATTAGCAGAGCTCAGAGACTCTGTCTTAAAAGGAACACAATTAACTTTTACCAGAGTTTTGATTACTTTTAACTCTTGCTTCCAAAACACACACAGATCTGAAAAAGAAAACACAGTCTATTGTGGCTCCTTTGGAGCCCTAATAGGATTTTAATTAAGTAGCATGTTTTGTTTGCATTTCTTTTACCCCCTCTATAATATACACTGCACACGTCTGCACATTCCTTCTATACTTTAACTTTTAAAACATTAGCCATATTAATTTTTACATAAGGTGTAACTGTTTCTTTTGTTCTTACAGAGTTTTATGTACCCTTATCAAAGAGACAGTCTGATTACACAGAGCCATTTTAAGGCTCAGTGTTTCTAACATTTCTTCTTTTTGTTTTGTGCACCTCACCCCTGCTGTTGCTTCAGAGGGCCACTGTCTTTATTCTTTTCGTACAGCTTTCATTTGCTATTTTGTTACAAAAACAAACAAACAGAATCCAGAATCTCTCCCTATTTTTCTGAATTTTGACTGTCCTGCTGCAGTCATGACTTGGTCTTTATTTGAAAACATTTAAATTTTGTAAAGAATCAAGTTACCCCTTAAGGGTTAAATACCAAATCTCAAAGTCAACCAACACTGATTACCTGTGTCTGGCAAAAAGGTCTGTCAGTTTTGCAACTTTGAATTAAAGAGTCAAATGGATTTTTAGTGGCATTATAAACAAAACCAAACCAATTTATCTTAAACTTACAAAACAGGAGTTTTACAAACCTCACATATTCCCACAGACAGACAGATACATACACATTTTCTCTCCCTTAACATCCCTCTTACACTGCTTTGTTTTTACATAGCTGTACATAGATTACATTACCTTTATACATTTGGGGCAGTTAAGTTCCAATAGAACCCCCCTATGTTCTTTTAGCAAATTTGACTCAATTGTCCATAGTCAAATGATTTTAATTAGATAGTCTCTTTACCTGGATTATTTACAGACATTCCTCTGGAAAAGGGCCCATTTTTCCTTTAGAATGGCTGCAAAGAAACCAAGAATTCTTTTAACAAGATCCTTTTTAACATTTTCACAAAGTTTAACTGTTTAATTCTCTCCAGCCTCTGTAGAGTTAACTTTTCACTCTTTCCTTAAATCACTTGTTTATTTCCCAAAATGACAGCTTTATTAACTCAGATTTCACCCTTTTAAGTATTGTTCCAGGGGTTCATACTTGCACTTACTCCTGACACTATGCCCTTAGGGCTTCCAACCTGTTTTTTTTTTTTTTTAGTTTCTTTATCTGTTGCTTGCCTGCTTGTCTGGGCCCAATCCTGCTTTTTCCAATGAACCATTTTTGTGAGTGATATTGTGGTCATTTCACAATTTTGAAAGAAATGCTTAAGGAAAGGGACCAGAAGGGTGGGGGCTAGTTGAGGACCCACCCTCCTTGCTGAATTGGTAATGGAACACTAAAGAATCAGTTTCTGAGGCAGACAACGAAGGGGAACAGAACAAGGGGCATTTTATCCTTTTTACAATGAGAGGGGAGTATGAAGGGAGTTGGGATCGATCCGGGGTTGTTGTTTTTTTTTGTCAGAGTACAGGGTGAAGGGGAGCGCTCAGACTGGTGGTGGGAGAGGAGGCTTTTAATAAAGCTTTTAATTTATTATTTGAATATTTGAGAGAGGTGAGTTTTGATTTTGTCCACCTACGATTTGCCTCTTCCCACCACTGCATGAAACAATTAACCTCTCCTTTAGCCAATTTAGTTTTAGGCTGGCCGAGTTTTTTTTTTTTTTTTTTTTAAGATGTCCACTCGGTCCTTGGTCCAAGGTTTTAACAATGGCCACTGAGTTTTGGGATCTCCCTGAGTTAGCCTAGACCATTTTTCCAGTAATTTACAGGAGTCCGGACCCTTCCTAAAACTGAGCCGGCATTCCTTTAGGGAACTGTCCCGACTTAGACGTCTTGTTACCAATACAGGAGGACTTTACACACACCAATCACACAAGAAGGAAATTCGGGTTCGTCAGAGCGATGCCCGGTGCAACACACAAAAGGAGCCCACAGGGTACTGACTCAATCGCCCTTGCTTTCACACCAAGGGTTTTACCCAAGGTGCGGTGCGGCTGCGATTGTGCAGATTTCACTCACTCAGACCGCGGGGACAGGAACCCCTTGGTTGGCTGATCCCCGGACGGAGATGGCACCCAGACTCAAACACTCCACAGGAGGACGGATAGACACAGAGACAGGACAGTCCTCAGTCCGGACAAAACACAGAAATAATTACCTGACCAGATTCCTGATGTCAGATCCCGGGATCCCTACCAGAACAGAGTGGGAACCAACAGGTTCGATGGCGTAGACCTCACTGTGGTCGTGCACCCTTCTGTTCAGGAGGAGGACCGCTCGGGCCAAATGCCCAGGTGCCGGCTACCACGGTCATCCTACAAAAACGGTCAGGAATCACACAGCCCCAGTGAAGACGGTTGCCATCTCGGTGGAACCTCCAAATTCTCAAAGTTAGACTCAGGACTCCTAGTTTGTCAGACCACTCTGTTTTATTAGCACAGCGCTCTGCTAATACATTCAGATAATGTGAGCCTCCATGCAAGATTCAAACAGTCTTATTTATACAGATAAAAGGGTGTAAACTAAACAAAGGGACAGAGAGAGCAAAATTTTAAAATATGCATGGAGCACAATATGCTTAACCTGCTTCCTTGTTAACTCTTATCGATCTAAGACTAATGCTTCACCAATTGCCCTTAAGTGGCAAGTTAAGCAGTTAATATCTGCTTTCCTGCCCCCCTGGCTTGCAGCATTTCTCATTTCTACTTAAAGGTACATACAGCATTTTTTTAATTCATTCTATTTCTTTAATATAATTCATTTCACTTTCACAACAGTCTCTTCCCATTCTGTATGTGTGAAACTGATTGTTCCTTCCTAAGTGGAGCACTTTGCATTTGTCTTTGTTAAACTTCATCCTGTTTAACTCAGACCATTTCTCCAATTTGTCCAGATCATTTTGAATTATGACCCTGTCCTCCAAAGCAGTTGCAATCCCTCCCAGTTTGGTATCATCCGCAAACTTAATAAGCGTACTTTCTATGCCAATATCTAAGTCGTTGATGAAGATATTGAACAGCGCCGGTCCCAAAACAGACCCCTGCGATACCCCACTCGTTATGGCTTTCCAGCAGGATTGGGAACTATTAATAACAACTCTCTGAGTATGGTTATCCAGCCAGTTATGCACCCACCTTATAGTAGCCCCATCTACATTGTATTTGCCTAGTTTATCAATAAAAATATCATGCGAGACCGTATCAAATGCCTTACTAAAGTCTAGGTATACCACATCCACAGCCTCACCCTTATCCACAAGGCTCGTTATCCTATCCAAGAAAGCTATCAGATTGGTTTGACATGATTTGTTCTTCACAAATCCATGCTGGCTGTTCCCTATCACCTTACCGCCTTCCAAGTGTTTGCAGATGATTTCCTTAATTACTTGCTCCATTATCTTCCCTGGCACAGAAGTTAAACTCACTGGGGTCTGTAGTTTCCTGGGTTGTTTTTATTTCCCTTTTTATAGATGGGCACTATATTTGCCCTTTTCCAGTCTTCTGGAATCTCTCCCGTCTCCCATGATTTTCCAAAGATAATAGCTAGAGGCTCAGATACCTCCTCTATTAGCTCCTTGAGTATTCTAGGATGCATTTCATCAGGCCCGGGTGACTTGCAGGCATCTAACTTTTCTAAGTGATTTTTAACTTGTTCTTTTTTTATTTTATCTGCTAAACCTACCCCCTTCCCATTAGCATTCACTATGTTAGGCATTCCTTCAGACTTCTCGGTGAAGACCGAAACAAAGAAGTCATTAAGCATCTCCGCCATTTCCAAGTTTCCTGTTACTGTTTCTCCCTCTTCACTAAGCAGTGGGCCTACCCTGTCTTTGGTCTTCCTCTTGCTTCTAATGTATTGATAAAAAGTCTTCTTGTTTCCCTTTATTCCCGTAGCTAGTTTGAGCTCATTTTGTGCCTTTGCCTTTCTAATCTTGCCCCTGCATTCCTGTGTTGTTTGCCTATATTCATCCTTTGTAATCTGTCCCAGTTTCCATTTTTTATATGACTCCTTTTTATTTTTTAGATCATGCAAGATCTCATGGTTAAGCCAAGGTGGTCTTTTGCCACATTTTCTATCTTTCCTAACCAGCGGAATAGCTTGCTTTTGGGCCCTTAATAGTGTCCCTTTGAAAAACTGCCAACTCTCCTCAGTTGTTTTTCCCCTCAGTCTTGATTCCCATGGGACCTTACCTATCAGCTCTCTGAGCTTACCAAAATCTGCCTTCCTGAAATCCATTGTCTCTATTTTGCTATTCTCCCTTCTACCCTTCCTTAGAATTGCAAACTCTATGATTTCATGATCACTTTCACCCAGGCTGCCTTCTACTTTCAAATTCTCAACGAGTTCCTCCCTATTTGTTAAAATCAAGTCTAGAACAGCTTCTCCCCTAGTAGCTTTTTCAACCTTCTGAAATAAAAAGTTGTCTCCAATGCAGTCCAGGAATTTGTTGGATATTCTGTGCCCCGCTGTGTTATTTTCCCAACATATAGCCGGATAGTTGAAGTCCCCCATCACCACCAAATCTTGGGCTTTGGATGATTTTGTTAGTTGCTTAAAAAAAGCCTCATCCACCTCTTCCACCTGGTTAGGTGGCCTGTAGTAGACTCCTAGCATGACATCTCCCTTGTTTTTTACCCCTTTCAGCCTAACCCAGAGACTCTCAACACTTCCGTCTCCTATGTCCATCTCTACCTCAGTCCAAGTGTGTACATTTTTAATATACAAGGCAACACCTCCTCCCTTTTTCCCCGGTCTATCCTTCCTGGGCAAGCTGTACCCATCCACACCAACATTCCAATCATGTGTATTATCCCACCAAGTTTCAGTGATGCCAACAATGTCATAGTTGTATTTATTTATTAGCACTTCCAGTTCTTCCTGCTTATTCCCCATACTTCTCGCATTTGTATATAGGCATCTAAGATACTGGTTTGATCTTTCCTCCCAGTTTTGTCCTGACCCCCCTTCCCTCTGACAATATAGCCCACACTCCCTCTCGTTTTTGACCCATCTCCCCGGTCTCCATGTTCACCACTTACCTGTGGGCTTTGCTCACCTGTCCCCGTCGAACCTAGTTTAAAGCCCTCCTCACTAGGTTAGCCAGTCTGTGTCCAAAGGTACTAATAACTTGAGCTGTGGTTTGGAGGTGGAACAGCTGTCAAGGGCACTGAGGGGGAGATAGCAGGAGCTCATCCTTCAAGGAGGGGGGTTGGCACTGGAGGTTACTAGAAAGGACAAGAAGACTCCATTCTGGGGTTCAGGAGGTGAATTTCTCCCTCAGTGGTGGGCAGGTGATGGGTGGAAGTAGTGCTGGTTCCAGGTGCCCTTAATTCCCGCTGATTCCTCGGGGCGTTTGAGTCTCTGACAGGTTCTCGTTCCCTTGCAGCAGGAGGACGTCACGGCCAAAAGTGATGCACCAGCTCCGCATCATCCGGCACTTGCGCCAGATTCCTGAGACACTGCAGGGGCTGTGCCTCTGAGGCCATCAGCAACTCCCGCTCCCTGCTGCAGGTACTGCTCTGGCTCACTGTAAATGGGGAGCTAGTGGAAGGGGAAATGGAGCCCCCTGGCACTCACTAAAAGGGCAAGTGTTGGATTCTCCATCTCTTGATGTCATTTCATGAAGACTAGATGCCTTTCTGGAATGTGTGTGCCCAAAGAGTAACTATTGTACTATACAGCAAGCCTATGGTATGCAAGGGGTTAGATGAGATGCTCTAAAGGTCTCTTCTGGCCATAAAGTGTAGTAATTTTGGAAACACTGAGTGTAGCATTGGGAGCAGCCTCTGATGCTTTACTGTCTAGCCGACTTGCTTCCTAGAATGAAGACGCATCGAGTGGGGTGATCCACAGAGAGTAGCTGAAACCTTCAAAGTGTCAGGCCAGCAGCAGGACATTAGCACTTCAGGGGATGGGTGGGTGTGGCAGTGACATCACAAAGGCCTTTTGAAGTGTAGTAGTTCCGGGGTGGGGCTCGTCCCTTCCTGGGGTACCTGGGAGCCAGGCCGCCCCGCTACAAAGCGAATAACAGTTAGGGCCCAGACCTTTGGGTAGGGGCTGAGCACACAATTAGCAGTTCGGCGCTCAGGCCTTTGTGCAGGGACTGAGCACACAATCAACAGTTCAGAGCTCAGGCCCTTATGCAGGGACTGAGCACACAATCAACAGTTCAGAGCTCAGGCCCTTATGCAGGGACTGAGCACACAATCAACAGCTCCGGCCCTGGGTCAGGGCGGGGAACAAACCAGTAGTCAGTCAGCGGCCCAGGCCTTGTAGCAGGAGCTGGGTCAGTTTGGGTTAGCCCAGGCCCTAGGTCAGGGCGGGGCAGCAAACCAATCGTCAGTCAGAGGCCCAGGCCCCTTGGACAAGGAGGAGGAGAGACTGCCACCCAGCACGGGGTGGCAGGGGGGAACACAGGCCCACCCACTCCACTGTGTTCCAGCCCGGGGCCCTATCCGCAGCAGTCCGTCTGCCGCGCAGTCAGTGGGGATCCTGACCGCAACACACTGACATGGGTTCGGGGTCTGCTATCCCCGGGCCACTTCCCATCTCCTCCTCCATGGGTACCTGTTCCTCCTGAGTTCCGTCTGCTGGGTCGCAGATCATGGGCTGCTCCGGGCCCCGAGCAGCAGGTAGGTCTGTCACTCCCTCTGGGCCCTTGGCGGGGGAAGCTCAGACCGTTCTTCAAGATACCGGGCTCTCGGCAGGCTCAGGTCCGCGGGAGCTCGGGCACCAGCGTCTGTCCTCTCCCGCTGCCGGCCAGCTACTGAGCGCTGTGGCTTAGCCTTTATACTTCCTGTCCCGCCCCTTGACTTCCGGGGGGTGGGGACAGGCCGCGGTGGCCTTGACTTCCTGGGGCGCCTGGGAGCCAGGCCGCCCCGCTACATGCAGTATCTCAGCGTATTGGTCAAAGGTGTTAGGGAGGTGGTGACCTCAGAGAGAGATGCTGACATCAGTCAGGGGCGCAGGGCCAGGGAAACCTCAGAGACCCCTGTGGCTTTGCTTTAGCAAGTCTCCTTCTCGAGGTCTCTCTTTGAGGACTGAGAGAGTATTAGGGTTCACGTATGTGAGTGAGAGCAGGAGCCTCTTTCGAGTTTTCTCCTTCCCTTTTACTGATTTTACTAGAAAACAGACGTCCCTGTTTAGAAGGTAAGAGCCTCCAAGAGGTTTTGGAACCTGCTCAGTCTGATCCACCTGGTGCCCGTTGAATTCTAGGCATGGAAAACACTAGTTCAAGGTGACAGAATTTTGTAGTCCACACGGGATTTTGTCCCGTGGAATCACTGGGGACATTAGGGTTTGTCCTTTTCATTTTACCTTTTCCACCATCCCTCCTTCCTTTCTCTTCATCTCTTACTTCTTTTGTCCTTTCTCCTGTTCCCCTCCCACCACCAGGAGTTGTGTGTGTGTGTGTGTGTGTGTGTGTGTGTGTGTGTGTGTGTGTGTGTGTGTTGCTGGGGATGATCTTCACCTCCTCTTGTGGGAAGTTCATCCAAAACTGCGGTGTTGAAATAGTGCTTGGACTCCACAGACACTAGATGCTGCCATCCTGTGGGTTAGCGTTAGTGTCTCGGATGACTTGGGCAAGATCTCAACCTCCCCGCAACCCACTTCACTGCTGCCAGAATCCCTCCTGCCCCCACTGCTAGACCCGCCTCCCAGCCCAACCTTGGTGGGGGTCTAGAAGAGGTTTCTGATGACTTAAGCTGTGGTTTGGAGGTGGAACAGCTGTCAAGGACACTGAGGGGGAGGTAGCAGGAGCTCACCCTAGAAGGAGGGGGATTGGCACTGGAGGTTACTAGAAAGGACAAGAAGACTCCATTCTGGGATTCAGGAGGTGAATTCATCCCTCAGTGTTGGGCAGGTGCTGAGTGGAAATACTGCTGGTTCCAGGTGCCCTTAATTCCCCCTGATTCCTCGGGGCGTTTGAGTCTGACTGGTTCTCATTCCCTTGCAGCAGGAGGGCGTCACGGCCAAAGTGAGGCACCAGCTCCGCATCATCCATCACTTGCGCCAGGTGCCTGAGACACTGCAGGGGTTGTGCCTCTGAGGCCTTCAGCAACTCCCGCTCCCTGTTGCAGGTACTGCTCTGTCTCACTGTAAATGGGGAACTAGTGGAAGGGGAAATGGAGCCCCCTGGCCCTCACTAAAAGGGAAAGTGGTGGATTCTCCATCTCTTGATGTCATTGAATGAAGACTAGATGCCTTTCTGGAATGTGTGTGCCCAAAAAGTAACTATTGTACTATACAGGAGGCCTATGATATGCAGGG